>NC_069505.1:308628335-308655835 GCF_027579735.1 Bombina bombina | reverse complement strand
CAATGGTAGTTAAGCCCCTGATCCTACACCTGCTGCACCAATGGTAGTTCAGCCCCTGATCCTACACCTGCTGCACCAATGGTAGTTCAGCCCCTGATCCTGATCCACAGTACTGTATGGTGGTACAAGCCCATGTATTGTCACACAGGAGCTATTTACTCAGTGCTTTACAGAGATACCATTCTATCTATTGTCACAGAGAAGTCATGTACTCATTGCTGTGCAGATTATTCCATGTATAGCCACACAGGTGCCATAGAAACAGTGCTGTGCAGAAGGAACCGTGTACACAGTGCTTTGCCATTTATAACAATGAAGAAGTCATGTATGTTTGTACCATCTCAAACAGTAGCCATGCACGCAGTAATATATTGAGTTTGCACACAGCATGACAGCATAAACTTGCAGGATCGGGGTCCTCCTCTCTCTGTTTCAGTGATGTCGGCTGGGATGACTCTTAATGTGAGTATTTAGTGAAGAGCCAGCTTTCTGCTTCCTTGCAATCCTGTCTGCCGCCCTCAGACCTTTCTTACTCATACACTAGGGAATTATTTATAAATTAAATATTAGGAAAATGTACTTAAAGGAAGAATGGACGGTGGGGGATTATCAGAGCTGCAGGATATTCCCCTCTAATGGACTCTGGCTGGCTCTCCACTCTAATCTGGTATTTCCCTCTCTCTTCTGTGTCCTACAGCTGCTATCTCACTCCTCCCTCATTAACTGTCTTATGATTGTGGTCTTTCTATGTTCACTTTTCTATTGCTGCATTATACAGTTTTAAAAAGCAATAAACAGTAGAAACAGCACCAATATTCACACTTTCCTATAGGCACGGACAGAGGATGCCAGCCCCACAAAGAGAACAAAAAACTAATAAGTCCAGCCAAGGTGAATATTTAAAAGGTCCTTTATTTGTCCATTAGGGTCCAAAAAATTAGACAGTGTTTTAAGTCACTACCTGATTCTTAGTTATGCCTCGCACCTTGGCCAAGCTGATTTGGTTTTTTTTTGTATTGTACACTTTTCTCTTTATATAGTGCTGCCTTTTTTTGCCTCCTACGGTCTTTGGGCCCCATATATTAAGCGGCGTGCGGACAAGCTTCTCAACTTGAGAAGTTGTTCGCACTCCTTTGCAGCATATGTGCAGTGGATCTGGTCTATCGCTGGCCCGGATGCATCATTACACACTCCTTCTCTCATGCAACCAATCACGAGAGAGAAGGATCTGTCAATCACCCCAAGCTAGCGAATTCAGGGGTGATTTCTCTAATGACCGCTGCTTCTTACATTGCAGAAAGCAGACTCTCTTGTGTGAACCTGACTTGCAAGGGCTCTGAAATATCTTACGCTGCTTCATCCATGGAGCCCTTTATCTATTTGTTTTACATCTGGCCATACAGATAGGTCAGCATGCTAAGGCACCGTGGCTGAGCTCTGTAGCAACCCAAGGGTTGCATTTTCAATCCCTGGCGAGGTCCACTCAGCCTTTCATCCTTCCGAGGTTGACAAAATGTGCAGCGCCTTGAGACCCTAACGGGTGATTAGCCGCGCTTTACAAGTACCCAATACATATGTCAACTATCTCTCAGCTTCCCTTTTTTTCTAAATTTATCTCCCTCTCTTTCTATGCACATATCTCTACCTCTCTTCTCCTCGTTCCTTTTATTTTTTACCATGTATCTGTTTCTCTATTTTTTCCCCCTCTTTCTCTCTTATTTACATCCCTATACAAAATCCTCCACTTTTTTTAACTTTATTCTTCTTTTTTCTCTTACCTTATTTCTTTATATTCTCTCACTGGGCCAAATGACCAAATCTTCACTGGGCAAGATGTTAAAAAAAAAAAAAAAAAAAATGTCAACACTTGCAGAGACAGCCCTCATGGAATAATCTAAAAACAAAAAAAGATGCTGCTCCTGTGAGTGGTGAGATCTCTCTCTTAGAATATAATGGAGCTTACTGGAAAGGGGAACTTCACTAGGAAGGTTGAAGCTAGCAGGAATTCAATATTTTTTCCTGAATAATTTCAATGCAGATTTACATTTTTTGTGAAATACATTTTTTTCAGAACAGCTTCATAATGATTTTTAATGAGATCAAACAATACCATTTGTTTACTGAATGTTTTTATTTCAATACTTCATTTATTAATTTTATTATGATTCTTATTGTAATGTATGCACCACCTTCACATACTTACAAGTAGGGAACACCCCTTTGTGAGAGACACTTTTCTCAAAATAAAAACTGCCTTTAGTGAATTAAAGGGACAGTAACGTTAAAAAGTAAACTTAAATGAATTGCATAGAGGTTAACATTTTAAACAACATTCAAATTATTTCTATCATTAATTGTGCTTAGTTTTCTTGGAATCCTTTGTTGAAGAGTAATCCTAGGTGAGCTCAGGAGTGTGCACGTGTTATTATTAGCCATCTGGCTACAGTGTTTGCAATAATGTTTTTAGCAATGTTATACATACAAAACATACTGCAATATAATGCTACAGACACTCTATGCCAGCAGAGTTTGCAACTATGTATAACATTGCTATAAACATTATTGCAAACACAGCGATCCTTAGCTTACCTAGATTTACTCTTTAAAGGGCCAGTGTACACCAATTTTCATATGCTTGCATGTAATAGACACTACTATAAAGAAGAATATGCACAGATACTGATCTAAAAATCCATTATAAAACCTTTTAAAAACTTACTTAGAAGTTCCAAATTTAGCACTGCTGATGAGGTTAGGCCCAGTGAAAGGGGCTGAGAAAGCAGGAAGAGCAGACCCCCCCCCCCTTCCTGCATATGAAAAGACAAATTAGTCCCAGATGTTATAAATAAATGGATCATCTACAAAACATTTATGCAAAGAAAAATCTAGTGTACAATGCCCCTTTAACAAAGAATACCAAGAGATCTAAGCAAAATGGATAACAGAAGTAAATTGGAAAATTGTTAAACATTGCTTGTGCTACCTGAATCATGAACATTTAATTTTGACTTTACTGTCTCTTTAAGACAGGAGCTTCATAGTACAGGTAGCCCTCAGTTTACGCCGGGGTTAGGTTCCAGAAGGAATGGTTGTAAATCGAAACCGTTGTAAATTGAAACCCAGTTTATAATGTAAGTCAATGGGAAGTGAGGGAGATAGGTTCCAGGCCCCTCTTAAAATTGTCATAAGTAACACCTAATACATTATTTTTAAAGCTTTGAAATGAAGACTTTAAATGCTAGACAGCATGTTAAACCTAATAAAATAATCACACAACACAAAATATATAATTAAACTAAGTTAAATGAACAAAAACATTTGCTAAACTGCATTATAAACCTAGTAAAATAATCACACAACACAGACTTCACTTGCATTTTTCTGTAAATAGTTCTTTCTATGCATTCCAATCTGGACTGAGTTATAGAAAGGAAGATCTTGTTCCTTTGAAATCTGCTTGATAGCTCAGGTCTGGTTAAACTGATTAATTTCAGCTTGCTTGGCTTTACTGCAACACAAGCGGACAACTCCACCTACTGGCTATTTTAATAAATGCACTGCTTCTGAATGCTTTTAAACAGCAATCACATGACTGGAAAAAAAGGTTGTTATTCTGAAACGGTGTAAATTGAACCATTGTAAAACGAGGGCCACCTGTGCTAGACAGATTTCTTAGAGTGTTAAATCATGGTGCCCACTGACTTCATTTCTCCCTTACCTCTTTCTGTCTCATTCTCTCTCTTTTTGTGTGTTCCTTCCCTCTCCATCCTCGTTACTTCAGGCACCATGTAACTTAGAAACTGAATCAAGTCTTGTTTATTTTGCCTGAAGAATACATTGCACATATAATAAACATAATTAGTGTTGTGCAGCCATGTAAGTAGGGCAAACAAATTGTTATTAGCTTCAATGTGGACGTGTGAAATGCAAACCATTTGATGCAAGCTCTTTTTCTGGAAGTGTTAAGTGTCTGTTTATTAGTCAGTTTCCCTGGGAATAGGTTTACATAAAATTTATATAAATGAGATGTATAAAAATGTTACTGTGCAAATAATTTGTCTGCTTTTAGTTGTACAGGGTCAAATTGTTTTATAATTTGTCTAAGCTTTTCTGTTCTAATGCATCTCTAACAGCAGTCACAATGAGAATCAGATTTATTGAGACACTTAATAATCCTCAAGAAAAAAAAAATACATAGTCGTAGATATCACAGTATTAAAGAGCTATTAAAGTGCAATAATAAAACACTTGTTAAAGGGATATGATACCCAAATGTTGAAGCACTGAATGTGATGCAGCATATCTGTAAAAAGCTGACTAGAAAATATCACCTGCACATCTTTAAGTAAAAAATGAAGATATTTTACCTCAAAATATACTCAGTAGCCACATCCCATTGTAAAGGGACTTTACAGCCAATCAGGATGCCAGTCCCAGGACTTGCAAGGGGCTCACTCATGTTATTTCCCTACTCAGTTTAAAGGGACATGAAACCCAAAATCTTTCCTTCAAGAGTCAGATAGAACATGCAGTTTTAAACAACTTTCCAATTTGCTACTGTGATCTAATTTGCTTTGTTATTTTGGTATATTTTGTTTAAAAGCATAGCTAGGAGATAGCAGCTGGTTGGTGACTGCACATATATATATCTGTTGTCATTGGCGTTCAACAAGCTCGGAGTAGTGCATTGTGTTTCCTTCAATAAAGGATACCAAGAGAATGCAGCAAATCTGATAATATAAGTAAATTGGAAAGTTGATTAAAATGAAATGCTCTATCTCAGGGGTCTCAAAGTACCGCCCCGCGGGCCATTTCTGGCCCACGAACCAGTTACAATGCGGCCCTCGACTTACTCCCCATAACTGAGAGCTGTGGGCTGATTAATGTAATGCCGGGAGCTGCAGCTCCAGTCCCATGCCTCTATATAAACCCCTGAGTGTGCAGCACGCCAAAGTTGGCGCCTAGCTGTTTGTGGGTGTGGCAGCAGAAGAGCAAAGCAAGCGAGTGCGTAGGATTGTTTTGCCCAGAGCTTGTGTTTAGCAGTGACAAGGGGACCTAAGACTTCACTGGGGGAGTGTAGTGTAACTCTCAGTGAAACTGTGGAGCAAATTGAGTCTAAGCAGGCAGCAGCAGAGACGGTCAGGAGCAGCAGCAGTGGAGGACAAGCAATGGGGTTGAGCAAGGTATGTGCCAAGTACAGTTGACTTATAGTGAGTTTTATTTTGTGTCTCTATTTAAGAGAGAGACTGTATAGCTTGCTTTGTTTAAAATACTGCCATGCCATAACCTGTGTCGGTCTGTGTGTGTGTAGGTGTGTGTGTGTGTTTGTGTGGGTCTGTGTGTGTAGGTATGTGTGTGTATGTGTGAGTCCCTATGTGTGTCTGGGTATGTGTGGGTCTGGGTATGTGTGGGTCTGCGTATATGTGTGTGGGGGGGTTTTGTGTGTCTGTGTGTGTGTGTGTGTGTGTGTGTGTATGTGTGTGTGGGGTGGGGTCTGTGTATGTATGTGTGTGGGTCTGTGTGTGTGTCTCGGTATGTGTGGGGTTGTGTATGTGTGTGGGTCTGTGTGAGTGTGTGTATGTGTGTGTGTGTGTGTCTGTGTGTGTCTGGGGGGGGGGTCTGGGGGGGGTTCTGTGTATGTGGGTCTGTGTGTTTGTGTGGGTAGGTGTGGGTCTGAGTGTGTATGTAATGATTACACATATGACACAAAGCCATCACTGATAGTATCTGTAGTATATATATATATATATATATAATATATATATATATATATACATATACATACACAGTCTATAAATATATATATATATATATATATATATATATACATATACATACACAGTATATATATATATATATATATATATATATATATATATATATATATATAACACATAGAGACACCAAGCACTCACCAGCTAACTCACAGCTAAGATAAAATCACAACTGGAAAGGTTAGTTACCGCATCTGGCCAAATGGGAAAAGCTCAGGCACCACGTCAAGGTCCTTTCCACTGCCTGAGTCCCTAACACAGCCACACCATGCAAGCTTACAAAGCCAAACAAACTGATTACAAAGAAGGGGTGCACAGGTGGATGTAATCACCCAGAGAAATACAAAACACGTAAGGGAACTGCACTCCAAGACCGGACCAGGTACACATCAAGTGACTCAGCAACATCCCAGCCCTGGGTGCTAAATAGCACTCCAAAAAAGCTGTGATGTCACCAGAGCCACAGGCAGTTAACCCCAGTCCGGAATGGGTGCAAGAAACAAGGGGGATTACAAACAAAAAGTAATACAACACAGAGACACCCAGCACTCACCAGCTAGCTCACAGCTAAGATAAAATCACAACTGGAAAGGTTAGTTACCGCATCTGGCCAAATTGGAAAAGCTCAGGCACCACATCAAGGTCCTTTCCACTGCCTGAGTCCCTAACACAGCCACACCATGCGAGCTTACAAAGCCAAACAAACTGAGAACAAAGAAGGGGTGCACAGGTGGATGTAATCACCCAGAGAAATACAAAACATGTAAGGAACTGCACTCCAAGACCAGACCAGGTACACATCAAGTGACTCAGCAACATCCCAGCGCTGGGTGCTAAATAGCACTCCAAAAAAGCTGTGATGTCACCAGAGCCACAGGCAGTTAACCCCAGTCTGGAATGGGTGCAAGAAACAAGGGGGATTACAAACAAAAAGTAATACAACACATAGAGACACCAAGCACTCACCAGCTAGCTCACAGCTAAGATAAAATCACAACTGGAAAGGTTAGTTACCGCATCTGGCCAAATGGGAAAAGCTCAGGCACCACGTCAAGGTCCTTTCCACTGCCTGAGTCCCTAACACAGCCACACCATGCGAGCTTACAAAGCCAAACAAACTGAGAACAAAGAAGGGTTGCACAGGTGTATGTAATCACCCAGAGAAATACAAAACACGTAAGGGAACTGCACTCCAAGACCGGACCAGGTACACATCAAGTGACTCAGCAACATCCCAGCCCTGGGTACTAAATAGCACTCCAAAAAAGCTGTGATGTCACCAGAGCCACAGGCAGTTAACCCCAGTCTGGAATGGGTGCAAGAAACAAGGGGGATTACAAACAAAAAGTAATACAACACATAGAGACACCTAGCACTCACCAGCTTTCTCACAGCTAAGATAAAATTACAACTGGAAAGGTTAGTTACCGCATCTGGCCAAATGGGAAAAGCTCAGGAACCACGTCAAGGTCCTTTCCACTGCCTGAGTCCCTAACACAGCCACACCATGCAAGCTTACAAAGCCAAAAAACTGAGACCAAAGAAGGGATGCACAGGTGGATGCAATCACCCAGAGAAATACAAAACACGTAAGGGAACTGCACTCCAAGACCGGACCAGGTACACATCAAGTGACTCAGCAACATCCCAGCCCTGGGTGCTAAATAGCACTCCAAAAAAGCTGTGATGTCACCATCATAGGGACTCAGGCAGTGGAAAGGACCTTGACTTGGTGCCTGAGCTTTTCCCATTTGGCCAGATGCGGTAACTAACCTTTCCAGTTGTGATTTTATCTTAGCTGTGAGCTAGCTGGTGAGTGCTGGGTGTCTCTATGTGTTGTATTACTTTTTGTTTGTAATCCCCCCTTGTTTCTTGCACCCATTTCGGACTGGGGTTAACTGCCTGTGGCTCTGGTGACATCACAGCTTTTTTGGAGTGCTATTTAGCACCCAGGGCTGGGATGTTGCTGAGTCACTTGATGTGTACCTGGTCCGGTCTTGGAGTGCAGTTCCCTTACGTGTTTTATATATATATATATATATATATATATATATATATATATATATATACAGTGGATATAAAAAGTCTACACACCCCTGTTAAAATGTCAGGTTTCTGTGATGTAAAAAAATGAGACAAAGATAAATCATTTCAGAACTTTTTCCACCTTTAATGTGACCTATAAACTGTACAACTCAATTGAAAAACAAACTGAAATCTTTTAGGTAAAGGGAAATAAAACTAAAAAACTAAAATATTATGGTTGCATAAGTGTGAACACCCTTAAACTAATACTTTATTGAAGCACCTTTTGATTTTATTACAGTACTCAGTCTTTTTGGGTATGAGTTTTTCCGCATGGTACATCTTGACTTGGCAAGATTTGCCCACTCTTCTTTGCAAAAACACTCTAAATCTGTCAGAATGCGAGGGCATCTCCTGTGCACAGCCCTCTTCAGATCACCCTACAGATTTTGAATTCGATTCAGGTCTGGGCTCTGGCTGGGCCATCCCAAAACTTTAATCTTCTTCTGGTGAAGCCATTCCTTTGTTGATTTGGATGTATGCTTTGGGTCGTTGTCATGCTGAAAGATGAAGTTCCTCTTCATGTTCATCTTTCTAGCAGAAGCCTGAAGGTTTTGTGTCAATATTGTCTGGTATTTGGAACTGTTCATTATTCCCTCTACCTTGACTAAGGCCCCAGTTCCAGCTGAGGAAAAACAGCCCCAAAGCATGATGCTGACACCACCATGCTTCACTGTGGGTATGGTGTTCTTTTGGTGATATGCAGTGTTGTTTTTGCGCCAAACATATCTTTTGGAATTATGGCCAAAAAGTTCAACTTTGGTTTCATCAAAATTTACCCAGGCTTGGGTGTTTTTTTTGTAAGAAAAGGCTTCCGTCTTGCCACTCTACTCCATAGCCCAGACATATGAAGAATACGGGCGATTGTTGTCACATGTACCACACAGCCAGTACTTGCCAGATATTCCTGCAGCTCCTTTAATGTTGCTGTAGGCCTCTTGGCAGCCTCCCAGACCAGTTTTCTTCTCGTCTTTTCATCAATTTTGGAGGGACATCCAGTTCTTGGTAATGTCACTGTTGCACCATATTTTCTTCACTTGATGATGACTGTCTTCACTGTGTTCCATGGTATATCTAATGCCTTGGAAATTCTTCTGTACCCTTCTCCTGACTGATACCTTTTAACAATGAGATCCCTCTGATGCTTTAGAAGCTCTCTGCGGACCATGGTTTTTGCTGTAGGATGCGACTAACAAAATGTCAGGAAAGACCTACTAGAACAGCTGAACTTTATTTGGGGTTAATCAGAGGCACTTTAAATGATGACAGGTGTGTACTGACTCCTATTTAACATGATTTTGAATGTGATTGCTTAATTCTGAACACAGCTACATCCCCAGTTATAAAAGGGTGTTCACACTTATGCAACCATATTATTTTAGTTTTTATTTTTATTTCCCTTTACCTAAAAGATTTCAGTGTGTTTTTCAATTGAGTTGTACAGTTTATAGGTCACATTAAAGGTGGAAACATTTCTGAAATGATTTATCTTTGTCTCGTTTTTTTACATCACAGAAACCTGACATTTTAACAGGGGTGTGTAGACTTTTTATATCCACTGTATATATATATATATATATATATATATATATATATATATATACAGCATATATAGTTTAATTTTGTTTGAAGTTTTGGAAGCAGCCCCCCTGGGATAAGAAAATTTGACCAGTGGCCCCAAGGTAATTTGAGACCCCTGCTCTATTTTTACATAAAGATGTCCATGTGATATTTTCTTGTCAGCTTTTTACAATTATGCTGCAACACTTTCAAGTAATTTATCATGAAGTATTTTGTCCTTTTAACATGGTTTTATAGTCGAGGGACGTTTATTCTGATCAGTTATGCTTTAAACATATGTAATGTGTATGATAGAATATCAATATATGTTTCTATATGTTATTTGCAAGTATTTATATTTTTATTTCAAATAAATATAAGAATTCTGATATCCTTATCTCCCATGAGACATTTTGTACAGTATCAGATGCTTGGAATATTGACAGCAACGGTATTATGCCCTCAGTACTCAGGACCAAAATCTCACGCTTCCTTTGATCTTGCCGCCAATTCCATTGCTTTTTGACAGTAATGCTGATCATCCATCCTGTAACAGGTCAGAGACATTGTGGTTAGGCATAAGGTTATGGTTTGGTGAGGCATTCCATATTTGCTACCAGCAGCAATGTCACCTTCAGTATTAAAGGGGCAGCAATGTCAAATTTAAACTTTCATGATTCAGATAGAGCATTTAATTTTAAACAACTTTCCAGTTTACTTCTATTTTCAAATTTGCTTTGTTCTCTTAGTATCCTTTTGTTGAAGAGTAAGCTCATGAGCAGTAATGGACTACCGGAAACTAGATAAACACATCTGATGAGCCAATGGGGCCAATTTAACATCAGGGGTTAAAGTCGGGCGGAAACGCATGGGAACGGGGTTTCCGCACTATTTTTGCAGGAGGAACTAAGTTCCCCCTGGACAGAGAACAGAAATTCTGCAGTAAACACTGCTGCAGCTGGTGGGAGGAGCTGGAGCACAGTCTAGTTAGAGGTATAGTGAGATCCTTTAGTAATGGGCAGTAGCACTTCCTACAATACACTAAATGCAAGCCTGTCAGCGCACCTGTTGTGTGATCACCCCACAATGTGTGAAACTCATGGTGCTTACATTTCTGTGCGGCTTGCACTGGGGTTATTTAGCTCCCCTCAGCAGAAATAAGACAACTTCACCTTAAGTGGGTGAGACGCTGTAACAGAGGAGGAGTCTCAGGCCCAAAGGCAACCATTCAACCCTTAATTGGTTTTAATTTGCTTTTATTAACCAAAGTGTATATATTATATACATATAAACACAGTCTGTGCGTGTGTGTGTAGAAAACAATATTAATTGTTTGGGGGTGGAAGTCTTGGTGAGTTCCCACAATTTTTTTTGTAGGACTTGGCCACTGTCTAACATGCTGCTAATGTACCTGTTTCTACACAAGCCTTCAGGCTCTCTGGTAGGGATGGGCGAATGTTGAAATTTAAAACAAATTTTTATACATTCGTTCTAATCGAATTTCAAATCTTTATATAACTATCTAACATTCTATTTTCAAATTTTCTTTTTCGAATTTTTAAATAAAATTCAAAAATATTCATTAGAATAATAGAATGTTTAGCTATGTATTCATTCAATTTTGAAATGTAATATTCGAATTAGAATGTGACATTCAAATTCGAAATAGTATTTCTAATCTACAACTGTGTTTAATAAATGTAATATTCGAATTCGAATGCTACATTCGAATGTCACATTCGAATTTTAAATAGTATTTCTAGTCAAATACTGTGTTTTAAATGTAATATTCAAATTTGAATGTAGCATTCAAATTCGAATGTCACATTTGAATTCGAAATAGTATTTCTAGTCTAATACTGTGGTTTTTAAATGTAATATTCAAATTTGAAT
This sequence comes from Bombina bombina, assembly GCF_027579735.1. Taxonomy (NCBI): domain Eukaryota; kingdom Metazoa; phylum Chordata; class Amphibia; order Anura; family Bombinatoridae; genus Bombina; species Bombina bombina. The sequence continues at coordinate 308,644,523 of NC_069505.1, read as the reverse complement.
GTGACATTCGAATTCGAATGTGACATTCAAATTCGAAATAGTATTTCTAGTCTAATACTGTGTTTTATAAATGTAATATTCAAATTTGAATGTGATATTCGATTTGAATGTGACATTCGAATTCGAAATAGTGTTTCTAGTCTACAACTGTGTTTTATAAATGTAATATTAGAATTTGAAAGTGACATTCGAATTCGAATGTGACATTCGAAAACTGTAAATAACATTTGAAAATCGAATTTTTAAGAATATTCGTTCTTATCAACATTATATTATGTAAATCAAATTTCTACAATAACATTCGTTCTAACATTCGAATTCGAATATAAACACATTCGCCCATCCCTACTCTCTGGAAACCTAAGTTAAAGGGACATAATACTCATATGCTAAATCACTTGAAACTGATGCAGTATAACTGTAAAAAGCTTACACGAAAATATCACCTGAGCATCTCTATGTAAAAAAGTAAGATGTTTTACCTCACAATTTCCTCAGTTCAGCAGAGTAAGTGCTGTGTAAAAAGTTATACTTCTGCTGCTGCTTAGCTGCAGGTAAAAAAAAAATGAAGAAATGAAAAGCAGCCAATCAGCATCAGCAGTGCTGAGGTCATGAACTCTTTCACTGTAATCTCATGAGATTTCACTTAACTCTCATGAGATTTCATAGTAAACTTCCTTAAACTGAATAGGGAAATAATATGAGTGTGCACAAAGCTCAATCCCTTGGCTGTCCCGGGACAGACATACTGATTTGCTGCTTAAAGTCCTTTGCAATGGGGTGTGAATACATTTTGAGGTAAAATATCTTTCTTTTTTACATAGATATGTTCAGGTTATATTTTCTAGTCAGCTTTTTACAGCTATGCTGCATCACTTTCAAGTGTTTCAACATTTGGGTATCATGGCACTTTAAGAAGCAGCCGTGGTAAGACCGCTGCTTCTTCTGAGGTGGGGGACAGGAATCATCCTGATCAGATATGATTGGTATAATTGACACTCCCTGCTAGCGGCCGATTGGCCGTGAATGTGCTGGGGCGGCATTGCACAAGCATTTCACTAGAAATGCTTGTGCAATGTTAAATGCCAACAGCGTATGCTGTCAGCATTTAGCGATGTCGGGTGTACATGATCCGCTACAGCAGATCATGTCTGTCCGACATTTGCTAAATTGGCCCCACTGACACAAAGCATATACTGTATGTGTAGCTACAAATCCCCAGAAAGCTCTCAGTGGTGCAATGCTACCTACTCGGGTACACTTTACAAACTATACCCACAGAGCAAAGCACATTTGATAATGGAAGTAACCTGGAATGTTGTTTAAGACTACATGCTCTTTCTGAATCATAAATAAAATATTTTTTTCTTTTCTGTCATGTTAATGTGTGGGTAAATCAGTGAGGCCACATTATCTCCATTTTAATATTGTTTTAATGGTAATATCACAACTGTGAAATTAGGGTAGCCATTTTATTGTCATGTTGTCGAATAATTATATGGAACTCTTAAAGGGACAGTCGACACCAAAAATGTTATTGTTTAAAAAGATAGATAATCCCTTTGTTACCCATTCCCCAGTTTTGCATAACTAACACTGTTATATTAATATACTTTTTACCTATGTTATTACCTTGCGTTGTATATAAGCCTCTGCAGATTGTCCCCCTTTTCTCAGTTCATTTGACAGACATGCATTTTAGCCAATCGCTGCTGACTCATAAATAACTCCACAGGAGTGAGCACAATGCTATCTATATGGTACACATGAACTAACGCCCTCTGGCTGTGAACAACTGTCAAAAATTATTGAGATAAGAGGCGGCCTTTAAGAACTTAGAAATTAGCATATGAGCCTACCTAGGTTTAGCTTTCAAGAAAGAATACCAAGAGGACAATGCAAATTTGATGATACAAGTAAAGTGGAAAGCTGATTAAAATGACATGCCCTATCTGAATCATGAAAGTTTAATTTCGACTTTACTATCCCTTTAAAATCAAGATCTTATCTAAAGTGCCTTGTGTCTGTGCTTGAGGTTTGTGGTTTTATGCCCTTCTTTTACGCATCCTACATCATACTGCAGAGGAGTTATACTAGATGCTTATGAAGGGCAGTCAATCAGTTTCAACCTTTTTTTATGCTCATGGTGTCATTTCTAAGCACTTTCGCTAGTACCTTACTGCTTTGTTTTTGGCACTGTCATATGGACCTGTGGTAAGTGGTGATTATTTTTCTCACCCATACATTTCTTGTTCTGTAGCAGTCACACCCATCTTGTGTATTCCTGTCCTCCTTTCTGCTGATATGGTGTATTTGGTATCTTCCATTTACATTGTTCATGAAGTGACCCAGATTTAGCATAGCTGTTTACAGTAAAAAGAGCATAGGGACATAAGTGCACTACATTTCCCCAAATAGTTACCTAATAATGCATAGAAATAATTTATTGTGGGCGCTACTATTTGCCGTATTCCTCTACAATACCCTGATCAAAACTAGGGTTACCACCTCTTCTGGAAAAAAAAAAAATAGCAGTCATGTTCATCAGCATACATTTGCATAATTAATTATATAGCATAACTTAGAAACTAAAGCTGTTAGGACTGATTTTAAATGATCATTGGTTTATAATTAGATTCTTGCACACTTAAAAGAAGTATCTCCATGATAGCATCTTTATTTCTGTATTAAATCTTCATTTCCAACTTATGAACCTTGAAAATACCGGCAATCTTGGTGAAATACAGGCTAGGTGGCAACTCTAAGGTACACTCTACTGCCACATTTAGGTAACTTTAGCCAATCCCTCTTAACTGATAAACTCTTCAGAGGTAAAATATTATCAGTGTTTAAGATTTCAAAACATTTTAATTAAACTAGAACCACACATACAAGTCTTCCCTTTTATTTGATAGTAACTATTGGCTGATGCAATTGTTGTTCTCTTTAATTCAGCTGGATCCAACAGATGATATCTCATAGTTTGGTACTCGTCTTCCTTTCTCTGTTTGTCCCATATATATATATATATATATTGTATCTGAAAATGTAAATATTTTGTGCTAAAAAAATTTAAACTATTTGTAAGTAGGAATGCAAATAATCCACCCAATGAGATTAATTTTTTTGTGCCTGATATAGGACCAAATCAAATCTCTTTTCGCAGCAGAAACCTGATCTAGGAGAATTCTACTTCTAGATAGCTTGGTTCGATCTTTTCATTTCCCCTATCTCCTGCAATAGTAATTGCAGAGTCTTTGATACATGTCAGCAATATTTCCTTGAACATCTGTATTTCTGACATCTAATATCAGGAAAGCATTATTCTGAGAAATATGACTTGACTAATTAATCCCCTAACACTGGAATTTGGTGTTATGGGTGTTAAATATGCATGCTCATGTCAGAGTAGTACCTTAGCGCCATAGTACCCCATAAACTAATTAAGCCAGCAATTCTAGAATGTTCACAATCCACTGTCTGCAAACCTATTAAACTAGTTATTATTTTATGTTCTGATATCTTTATAAAGCAACCTAATTAATTTAATTATCAACCAAAAAGAGGCTGGCAGCCCAAAGATCTAAAGGTCTCTTGGCTAGTGAGATTATAAAAGAATGCTCGCCAGTACTTCTAATTCCCTGGTAGAATGATCTAAAGCAACGTTTTACCTTGAAAACAGGGTGTATCACTAAGGGGCATATTCTGCATTTTTGTAAGTTCTGTGCAGAATAAATTTCCTATTTTAAAAATCTTACAAAACAAACCATTCACACAAAAATATGCAGGAAAATGTGTATTTTTTTTTTTTTTTAATACTTTATTTTTGCTCCATAGTATGATCGATTAACATAAAAAAGAAATACATACATACATATTTTCAGCCTTTGACTCATTAGGCCAATTTACTCCATATGTCCAATTTTCCAAAGCAATACACATTGATTCATACATATGCTTTTAAACATACATAATAATACATTTACCAACATTTCCTACAACCGTTATAACCCTTGCTTTGCCTATGTTGCATATTTGATTCTACTCGAGACTTATTTCCATATTTTAATTACAATCAATGGCTGGATATTCTAAATAGTTAAACCATTCTATAATGACCTACTATGGTATTTTATCATTTCTCCCCATACCTTAAAATCCTTCCCCCCTTCAATTGACAAACAAACAAAAAAAAAACAATTGCCACCCCCTTTTTTTATGTTTTTGCATGGAATGCCTAGTACCTCACCTAGCCAGCCACTTTTCAACTTCTGTAGCTCTTCCTCCTTAAAGGACCACTAAACCCAAAATCTTTCTTTCATTATTCAGATAGAGAATAGAAATTTTAACAACATTACAATTTACTTCCATTATTTATTTTGCTTCATTTTTTAAATATCCTTAGTTGAAGAAAAAGCAATGCACATGGTGAGCCAATCACACAAGGCTTATATGTGCAGCAACCAATCAGCAGCTAGTGAGCATATCTAGATATGCTTTTCATCAAAGCATATCAAGAGAATAAAACAAATTAGATAATATAAGTAAATTAGAAAGATGTTTAAAATTGCATTCTCTTTCTAAATCATAAAAGAAAAAAATGTCGGTGGCATGTCCCTTTAAGGTGTGTCTCCTGTATGAGGGTGACATCCGTCCCCAGATGTCTTAATTGTTTTAAAATAGACTTTCTTTTAATAGGGGACGTGATGCCACCCACATTCCAGGAGACACACACAATTTTACCTTACATCTCTTAAAATAACAATTAAAAAAAAAAAAACCTTCTCATACATTCTTTACCTTTTTTTCCCATTCAAAATATACATGGCGTGTGTAGCAGATGCCTAAACTCTACTTAACAAGAATACCTCTGCTTCCTTTTTATCCTCTAGAAATGTAATGTCTCTATCTTTTTGTACTCTTATTCTGGCAGGGTATATCATTGAAACTTCAAATCCCAAATGTATTATTTTAGTACATAGAGACTAGCTTAACAATATCTTTATAAATTGAGGTCTCAGGTACCCCGATTATTTTTATGTTTTGATTTTCTAAGTCCTCCACTTTTTGTTGTAACTAAATATATCCTTTCTATATTTCCTTCTACATCCTTCTTGAAACCAACAGCCTCATCATCTATGTCTGATATTCGCTGTTCTGCCTCTGAAAGTCTATTTGAGAATTGTCTAATTTCCCCTGCTAAGGAGGCAATTTGTAATTTAATCTGTTCGAATTGGGGAAGAAACATATCTGACATACTTTTTACCAGTGATTGCAAGTCTATCTGACTTATGCTCTCATTTAAAGGTTCTGGAAGTGAGTCATTGCTAGGGATGGGCGAATGTATTTCGAATGTAGAACGAATGTTATTACTGAAATTTCGAATTATAAATCCGAATGTTGATAAGAACGAATATAGTTAAAAATTCTATAATCGAATGTTATTTACAGTTTTTGAATGTAACTTTCAAATTCGAATGTTTATAATTATATCTAATGTCCACATTCGAAATTTCGAATTTAACATTCTATTTAACAAATACTATTCAGAAGTTCAATAGTTCATGTGGTAGGGCGGGAATCTAGTAAATTGATACATAATAGATACAAATATATCATTTAGAATGTTTCTAAATAGAATATTGCATTATTTGAATATTACATTTAAAGAAAAAGCATTAGAAATACTTTTACAATCTAAATTTGAATTTTTCGAAAAGAATATTTTCGAATGTAATCATAAAATTCGAAACTGAACATTCAAAAATCAAATGTTAGAATGTTATGTATACATTCGAAATTCGATTCGAACTAACGAATGTGTTAAAATTCGTGCCGTTTTTCGAATGTTGCGAAACATTCGTCCATCCCTAGTCATTGCTGTTTTTATTTTTTTGTCTTTACCCCTCGACATCATTGATGGAGATTTTTTAGACTGGGCAACAAACTTATCCATAAGTAGAAAAAATAAAAGGAGGAGAACAGAAGAACAGGACACCCCCTGTGATCGTGATATAATTATGTGTTGTGTGTTTAGTGATCTAAGCCCTCATGCCGGGGCACTTACTACAAAAGGGAAACAAACAAAGAAAAAAGAAAAACTCCTTCAGAGGTTGTTTCTGCAACCGTGAAGGGCCCCCTCTTAAGGAAGTGGGTTGGGTGCAAAGTGAATGTGTTAAGACCAGCTAGGATACACAATTTATGAACAACAATGCGCTCTTCTTACAATGTAACTTTTCTTCACCAAAAATTGTATTTTATCAAAAATGTATAATTTGTATGTAAATTATACAGGGAGAAACCGTAAAGATGAAGAGCGTAAATCGTATTTAAGTACACTGGATGCACAAAAAACACAGAGAAATTGGTACTGATATTTACAAAAAACAAAGTGTAATTGTTTTTTTTCTTCGTAAAATGGGCTAAACATGGGCTTATATGAAATTGTCTCTCTAATCCCAGCATAATTCTTTACACAAACTAAAAAGCTGCGGTTTTCTCAAAACACTCAAAATACTTATAACCATAATAGAAAAACACATGTGTATGAAATAACGTATATATAAATATATGTGTATATTTATATATATATATATATATATTATATATATATATATATATAAACGTATAGGCAATTGCAAGATTATATACGCAGAAAGCAGCGTAACGTAATTTTTATTGACTGCAGGATTTGTTTTCTAAAGTGCGCCCCCTGCTCACTACTAATTTCTCTCAACGGCGCGAATAGGAGACATCTCGTCACTCGCAGGGAGTGACCCTTTTTTATGATAATTCCACCAGGGCAGCCCCTGCGAGGGTTAATGAGAAAAACCATATCTGAAATTGTGACGTTTAGATAATTGGGCCTGGATGTCAAAATATACACTGCTGGTCAAATGTTTTACAACATCTCCATTTTTCCAGTTTACCACTGAATACTCTGAAATGATACAAAGGAAATCGCTAAAAAGAGATTAAAGAAACTAGGTTTAGGTTACCAAAAACTGAGAAATAATGTGCATTTCTGAGTTTAAAAAAAAGCTGTTTAAGTAATGGGTTAACAACTTAAAAGCTATTTTGCAGCAATTTTAGTAAATTAGGCCTTGAAAATTGATACTAACAATTCCAATAGTTGTCCCAAGTTTTTTTTACTGATGAACCCTCTGGGCCCCATATATTAACTGGAGTGCAGACAAGCTTCTCAACTTGAGAAGTTGTCCGCATGCCTTTGCTGAATATGGGCAGCAGATCTATTCGTCTGCTGGCCCATATGCATCATTACACACTCCGATAAGTGTGTAATGCCCACCCTTTACTCACGCAAGAGAAGGGACTGTCAATCACCCAGAGCGAGCAAGTTCACAGTGAGTTCTCTTTGCCAAATCTACTGACCGCTGCTCCTTACATTTTGTGAAGCAGCCACTCATGTGCGAACATGCCTCACAAGGACCTTGAAAGTTGATACTAACAATTCCAACAGTTGTCCCAAGTTTTTTTTACTTACAAACCCTCTGCGCCCCATGTATTAACTAGAGTGCTTGAGAAGTTGTCCGCACGCCTTTGCTGCATACGGGCAGCGGATCTGTTTGTCTGCTGGCCCATTTGCATCATTACACACTTTGATGAGTGTGTAATGCCCACCCTATACTCAATCACCCAGAGCGAGCAAGTTCTCTGTGATTTCTCTTCGCCACTTCTAATGACCGCTGCTCTTTACATTGCGTGTAGCAGGCCCTCATGTGCAAACCTGTCCCACAATGGTTCCGGAGCATCTTACGCTGCTATGTACATGGAGCCCTCTGTCTGTATAAAAGCAGTGTTGGAACAGTTTGAGTTACTAAGCTTGATTTGCACAGTATTGTACTGCATGAAGTAGTATATTGCTATCATAAAGTCCATCCCATATAACCCTTAAAAAATAATATATTTTTCTTTAGAGACATTGGAAAGAAAGCTAAATCTTTGGTTTATCACTCAGGGTTTTTGTACAACTTTAAGTAGGCAGAAAGATGTTTACTCATTACATAACACCAACTATCAAACATGGAGGAAGAAGCATTCTGGCCTGGGGCTCTTTTGCTGAATCCAGAGTTGGTGACTTGCACAGAGTAAGTGGCACCCTGAGCCAAAATGACTACCATAGCATTTTGCAGTGCCATGCAATATCTTCTGTTATACATCAAGTTGGTCAGGAGTTCATTCTACAGCAAGATAATGACCCACATTGTACAACCAGGCTATGGGGCATATTTATCAAGCCCCGAATGGAGCTTGATGCCACGTGCAGGCTCGCCAGAAACAGCAGTTATGAAGCAGCCGTCACAGACAAAGCTCTGAGCAGGCGGACAGACATCGCCGGAAATAAACCCGATCGAGTACGATAGGGTTGATTGACACCCCCCTGCTGGCGGCCTATTAGCCGCGAGTCTGCAGGGGACGGCGTTGCACCAGCAGCTCTTGTGAGCTGCTGGTGCAATGCTGAATATGGGAAGTGTATTGCTCGCCGTAATTAGCGAGGTCTGTTGGACCTGATCCGCACTGTCGGATCAGGTCCGACAGACCTTGATAACTATGGGCCTATATCAGAACTGCCGTAGAAGAAAGGAACGAGATGGTAAAACATCAAACCAAGGAATGGTCAGTACAGTCTGTAGACTTAAACACCATTGAGCTGGTTTGGGATAAACTGAACATATTTGTGGGAACTTCTGAAACAGGTGTTGGGAAAAACTTTCCAAAAGTATTTGATTTCCATTACCAGGAGTGTGTTCAGCTGTTACATGGGGAAAAAATGGCTACTTTGATGAGCAAAACATTTAGATTAAACATTGTTAAACATAACAATTACATTAATTATTTTTTTATCTCCAATTGTTTGTTTTATGCTTTAATTTCAAAGTACATTGAGAAATTAGTCTGCGTAAAGTTCAATAAAATTAAATATGGAGATGTTCTAAAACTTTTAAACTACAGTGTAATTTTTCCCTAATATGGCTGATAACATTTCTAGCCCCTCTACTTGCTTTTGTATTGTTACCCATAATGCTAATCTCTTCCCTAGAAGATAGGTTTTTATAGGTTTTATATATCTATATATTAGAAGCCTTATTCATATTTCAGGGATAATCCTTACCAACCAAATTAAAAGTATGTTTTATTAATCAACAAGCCTTTCTGTATTTTCAAAAATTACTTCTGTACCTGCTAGGTGACGATACTTTGTCTTGGTGTTACTTGTGAAAAAATGTGTATATACTAAACTTGTTTAAATCCCTTAAAGGGACAGTCTACACCAGAATTGTTTATGTTTTAAAAGATAGATAATCCCTTGTTTACCCATTCCCTAGTTTTGCATAACCAACACAGTTATATTTATATATTTTTTACCTCTGTGATTATCTTGCATCTAAGCCTCTGCAGACTGCCCCTTTATTTGTTATTTTGACAGACTTGCAGTTTAGCCAATCAGTGAATCATGGCTCCCAGGTAACTTCACGTGCACGAGCACAGTGTTATCTATATTAAAAACATGAACTAACACCCTCTAGTGGTGAAAAACCTGTTAAAATGCTTTCTTAAGAGGCGGCCTTCAAGGTCTAAGAAATTAGCATATGAACCTCCTAAATTAAGCTTTCAACTAAGAGATACACAAAGTGAACTAATTAGTAGGTTTGAAAATACCACATACATAATGGAGAGCAGGCTCAGAGAGGAATGGCTATGAATTAATTAGGGAGAAGGGGAGAAGCCAACTTAATAAAAACGTGACACAACTCCCTCTATCGCACTCTTTTCTATCTTAAGATAAGGTCTAACTAATGATAAGTTGATTCTAGATGGAAGGTGGAAAACAATTTGAAAGCTACGATATAATAATGTTTCTTTGTTGAAAAGTCTGTAAGATGTATGACAAAATACTAATAGGAACTATAATAGAAAAGAAAGTTTAATGTATAATTTAGAACAATATATTATACTGATCAAACTATGCTCAGAAATTGTTTATTTTCAAATTTGGAGCTGTGTCTCCAAGATAAGGATAGAACAAATTGGAGCTGCGTCTCCACAATTTATGTCTATTTTGCTATTTATCTTCTTTTCTGTATATATTGAATGAAAATGTGAAAAATAAATATTTTTAAAAAAAAGAGGCGGCCTTCAAGGTCTAAGAAATTAGCATATGAACCTCCTAAATTAAGCTTTCAACTAAGAATACCAAGAGAACAAAGAAAAATTGGTGATAAAAATAAATTGGAAAATTGTTTAAAATTACATGCTTTATTTGAATCATGAAAGTTTTTTTTGGACTAGACTGTCCCTTTAACTTACTTAAGGATTGTGCCTAAAGGTAAAGCCTATTTAGTAATCAGTAAAATTGCATACAAACCTTACTTTTCTGTTCACTAATACTTCGCCCTATACAGCCAATTATTCTACTAGCTTACCACATTGTTTACCAAATTCTAAGGCATCTGAAATAATAGTATTCTATAATTCACTTTTGCATTTTTTTCATCATAAATTCATAATTCTGAACTTTGTGATATGATCTTTTAGTTCCCACTTATTTGTCTAATCCTCCAGTTTTTTCAGTTGATCTTCTCCTCCTGGACATCAAATCAAATTTTTTCTATCATCTTCCAAAAGACGCCTTCCTTTGAAGCTTTCTACCAATATCACTGAGTACAGGGAGTGCAGAATTATTAGGCAAATGAGTATTTTGACCACATCATCCTCTTTATGCATGTTGTCTTACTCCAAGCTGTATAGGCTCGAAAGCCTACTACCAATTAAGCATATTAGGTGATTTGCATCTCTGTAATGAGAAGGGGTGTGGTCTAATGACATCAACACCCTATATCAGGTGTGCATAATTATTAGGCAACTTCCTTTCCTTTGGCAAAATGGGTCAAAAGAAGGACTTGACAGGCTCAGAAAAGTCAAAAATAGTGAGATATCTTGCAGAGGGATGCAGCACTCTTTAAAATTGCAAAGCTTCTGAAGCGTGATCATCGAACAATCAAGCGTTTCATTCAAAATAGTCAACAGGGTCGCAAGAAGCGTGTGGAAAAACCAAGGCGCAAAATAACTGCCCATGAACTGAGAAAAGTCAAGTGTGCAGCTGCCAAGATGCCACTTGCCACCAGTTTGGCCATATTTCAGAGCTGCAACATCACTGGAGTGCCCAAAAGCACAAGGTGTGCAATACTCAGAGACATGGCCAAGGTAAGAAAGGCTGAAAGACGACCACCACTGAACAAGACACACAAGCTGAAACATCAAGACTGGGCCAAGAAATATCTCAAGACTGATTTTTCTAAGGTTTTATGGACTGATGAAATGAGAGTGAGTCTTGATGGGCCAGATGGATGGGCCCGTGGCTGGATTGGGTAAAGGGCAGAGAGCTCCAGTCCGACTCAGACGCCAGCAAGGTGGAGGTGGAGTACTGGTTTGGGCTGGTATCATCAAGATGAGCTTGTGGGGCCTTTTCGGGTTGAGGATGGAGTCAAGCTCAACTCCCCAGTCCTACTACCAGTTTCTGGAAGACACCTTCTTCAAGCAGTGGTACAGGAAGAAGTCTGCGTCCTTCAAGAAAAACATGATTTTCATGCAGGACAATGCTCCATCACACGCGTCCAAGTACTCCACAGCGTGGCTGGCAAGAAAGGGTATAAAAGAAGAAAATCTAATGACATGGCCTCCTTGTTCACCTGATCTGAACCCCATTGAGAACCTGTGGTCCATCATCAAATGTGAGATTTACAAGTGGGGAAAACAGTACACCTCTCTGAACAGTGTCTGGGAGGCTGTTGTTGCTGCTGCAGGCTTTTTAGTGTCCTTGCAAAGAAAGGTGGCTATATTGGTCACTGATTTGTTTTTGTTTTGTTTTTGAATGTCAGAAATGTATATTTGTGAATGTTGAGATGTTATATTGGTTTCACTGGTAAAAATAAATAATTGAAATGGGTATATATTTGTCTTTTGTTAAGTTGCCTAATAATTATGCACAGTAATAGTCACCTGCACACACAGATATCCCCCTAAAATAGCTATAACTAAAAACAAACTAAAAACTACTTCCAAAACTATTCAGCTTTGATATTAATGAGTTTTTTGGGTTCATTGAGAACATGGTTGTTGTTCAATAATAAAATTAATCCTCAAAAATACAACTTGCCTAATAATTCTGCACTCCCTGTAAAATGCTAAACAAAATAGGCTCAAACACTGACACTACAAGTGACTGCCCCTCATTTGAATGCACTCCAATAATTAAATTTCTGTAATCTATCCTAAAGCCAACATTCTTCCCCATGTCATTGTCCTTGAGGCTAGTCCAAAACAGGGCATTTTATTAATAAGTTTGTGTCCGACCAAAATCTAGATGAGCTTCATCTACTGTGCTACCCTGGTCTATTATTTTAGTAGATAAGGAATTCAACTTGATTAACTTGACCTAATCTTCCTGTAGTAACAAGTATGCCTTTATGTAAGATACATTTAATTCCTTTAAAAGAGTTTCCTTTACTTTTCTCTCTACTGAAGTCAGACTCCTCTTTTTGCAGTTATGCCCTGTTATCAAAACAATGCTAGCATCTTCCTTTTTTAGCTGGGCTTAGTCTACATTCATAGTTCTCTACCCTATTAAGTATCTATATGTTGCTAACCCCCCTGGTATATAGGTTTGATTATGTCTATGTTGTCAGTCTCCTCCCCTGGCAGATAGGTTTCATTGTGTCCACGTTAGTAACCCCCTCTCCAGCAGACAGAAGGTCATGCTGATAAATTTATGGTGGAGCCGTTGGCACTTGTATTTCCTATCAGAGGCTGTAGTCCCAAGAAAAGTCAAACACTTCCTAATTACATGTTCTGGGTCCTCAGGGGCATACTTACTGCAATCCATCTTTCTTTCTGGATTGAGGGCACAGGCTACTTATATACATGGACATCATATGCTCAGATCAGCAGATAAATGGTAGTTCCCTACAAGCTCTTTGTGTTATGTATTTGAAAGCTTTGTAAGAATCCGTTGGTCTTCCTTTGTAAGGGGTCGGGTCATTTCTGTTCTTTGCAGATAAGAGTCTGTGTTTGTATCTGAAATATAACAAGAAATGGGTTACAATTCTGTACTAATAACAAAGAGACAATCATATTAAAAATAGAATTTTATAATACAAAGTAAATAAATGAATGGTGTATACACACAAACATTACTAATGTACATCTAGACCAGCAAGTCATTCATTTGTTTCCAATAAAAAAACAAATTAGGCAGCACAATTTTTACTTCATTCTGTACCATCTGGTAAATTAAAGGTGCATGAAACCCCAACTTTTTTTTTCATGATTCAGGTAAAACTACAGTTTTAAACAATGTTTCTAATTACTTCTACTATCAAATATGCTTTATTGCCTTGGTTCTTCTCTGTTGAAGAAGCATCATTGTACTACTGGGAGCTAGCTGAATACATTGGGTGAACCAATGACAGTAGGCAAATAGGTGTAGCCATCGGTCAGCAGCTAGCTCCCAGTAGTGCATTACTGCTTTTGAGCCTATTTAGATATGCTTTTCAACAAAGGATACTAAGAGAATAAAGCAAAATAGATAAGAGAAGTAAATTAAAAAGTTGTGGAAAATTGCATGCTCTAGCTATTATGGAAGAATAATTTTGATTCATGTCCATTTAAAGGGACATTAAACACTAAATATATTCCATGCACCGCCCTCTAGTTATGGGTACCGCCGTTTACACTACAGGTATCTGAAAGAGAGTTGCACCCCTTCGCAAAATCCCTCCCAAAGCTTTTAATCCCCTAAACCACCCACAAAAAAACTTCCCATAGCATATTATTCCTCTAACCGCCATCGCAGAATACCCCCTAACTTCCTAACAGCTAATCCGCCCACACCTTTAACCTGACACACAAAAAAAACTAGCATTATCACAAAAAAAAAAAAAAAAACAGTACAAGCCCTATCCTAAATCTAAAGTCCCCTAAAAAATGCCCCCCCCCCCCCAAAAACAAAACAAAAATATCTTTAAAAAAAAAAAAAAAAAAATTGAAAAGGGTATCAGTGATTAAGCTCTTTTGCTTAAACCACCCACTGTCTGCTTTGGCGATCTGCCTTCATATGGTAAAGGGAGCACGATCAGCGGTCCCTTATCCTATGAAGTCAGATGCCCCTAGCTGCTGTCTTAACTATCAAATCTGACAGGGAGGATCACAGCATGAGGCAGAAGGTTGAACGTAGGTACTGCATCAACAGGGTACACTGAGCAAAGGACCATGTGACATAGTACATGCGTCTAATAGATATAAGGGGTTAAATGCTGTGCAATGGTGCTTATAGGTGATGTGTGGAATTAACTTGTGTTGCAAAACCATAGAGAGATATGTGTGTATATGTCTTTTTCGTGGATTTGAACAGTGGCATTATGGGTATAGTGGGCATGTGCATTTGTTGTAAATTGTGCTTATTATAAAATTTTAAACCTTTATTGATTGAACAGATATGGTTTGCATCTGGTGATGTTGCTTCCTAGTGTAATTCAACATGGCAGGGCAATGGAACCAACATTCAATTAAAAAAATATTTTGGGGTACTGATTAATAATTTGAAAAGCTATGTCTTGGGGTTTATTAATTCCTTTTAGCTGTGGAATTCAGTACGTGAAAAATTGCCCTATAAATGTGTCATTAAATATAGAGAATTTGGACTGTTATCAGCCAATCATGACTGTTAAAGGGTCATGAAACCCCAATTTTTATTTCATGATTTAAGTAGACAATAACATTTTAAACAACTTTCTAATTTACTTTTATTATCAAATTGTATTCATTATCTTGGTATCCTTTGATGAAGGAACATTATTGCACTAATGGAAACTAGCTGAACATATCAGTTGAACCAATGACAAGAGGTATATATGTGCAGCCACCAATTCGCTCCTAGCACCCAGTAGCACATTGCTTATCCTACCTAGGTATGCTTTTCAACAAAGCATTTAAAGAGAAGAAAGCAAATTATATAATTGAAGTAAATTGGAAAGTTGTTTTAAATTAAATGCTCCATCTGAATGGTGAAAGTTTAATTTTGACTTTACTGTCCCATTTTGTTAGAGAACCGATAATAAAAAAAATTGTTACAGATAAACAGTAATAAAAATAGATGATTTTGAGCATTCGTTGACATGCTGACAATTATCAACCACATGATGTGTTATTCTTAGAATCTCCTCCAACCTTTGCTATATATATGGCACAAAATATTAATTAATAGCAGTGAAATTACCTTTTATAGATGTACTCTGACACATTATAGAATTTTTACCTTTTACTTCACCCAGTTATTTTAACATTTTTTTTTTATTCCCTTAAATAAACCATGAAAGTGAAATTCTTGTTTTTTAATTGAGGGGTCATACTGCCCATATGGCTATCAAATGATTACTATGGTAACAACAATCACCTGATAGAACTTTAAGCACGTTTTGCATAGTAAATGGGGGCAGGGAGATCCTATCTTGCTTACATGTCACATAGAGGGACAAGAAATTAATTATTTGATACAGGGGACTCCCTTCTTTCACGTTAAGTCACAGGTGTCTCTTCTTTTGTCTGGTGGTTTCCATAGCAATAGCAATTATCTTGGCATGCTGGAATTATATCTGATGATCTAATGTTATATATTTTGTCGCTAAGTATTTTCTGCATGAAATGGCAAATAGTGCAAAATAAAATAAAAATTAATTTTTCTAAGTTTCAGTTACTGCTTTTTATTGGGAAATATAAGGGTAGAACCTGATTATTTTTTTTAATTGATGCCACATGTGGATACATAAGTTCTTTGGTTTACATAGTTATTTGCCATGCACTGTATAAAAACAAATGCTGCTGAAATCACTATTTTTTATTTATTTAGTTCTTATTGATTTTGCAAGTAAAATACAGATACTTGATAAACAATGTTACAGTGTCCTCCACAGAAATTGTTTTGTCATTATGAAATAGCTGGGTGTTGGCAGTGTAATACTTTGTAATATAACACAATTTTCTGCTATCCAAGTAGGGTTGCCACCTCGTCCATGTTTTCCTGTATACTTATGAGTTACACATGCTGCAGGGTGGGCAGGGAAGAACATGAATAGTGCTGTCCAGGGTCACTATTTTTTTGCTGTCCAGCAG
>NC_069505.1:308508335-308623335 GCF_027579735.1 Bombina bombina | reverse complement strand
TTACATAGTTGATGCAGAGTCTGGTTTTAATCCATAAAGGGCATAAATCACCTAACATTCCTAAATTGTTTGGAATAACGTGCTTTAAAACATCAGGTATGATGTTGTATCGTTCAGGTAGTGTAAGGGTTTTTTTTTTTTAAATGTACACTACTGTTTTAGCAGATATGACTTGCACTGGTGTGACACTGTGCCCAGGCAGGACCTGGAACGCACACGTGTGAGGGAAACTGACTGCTATTATTTCACAGTAAAAAAAGGTTGTTTTTTTTTTAAATGTATGTACACTACTGTTTTAGTAGATATGACTTGCACTGGTGTGACACTGTGCCCTGGCAGGACCTGGAGCGCACACGTGTGAGGGAAACTGACTGCTATTATTTCACAATAAAAAAGGTTGTTTTTTTTAAATGTATGTACACTACTGTTTTAGCAGATATGACTTGCACTGGTGTGACACTGTGCCCTGGCAGGACCTGGAGCGCACACGTGTGAGGGAAACTAACTGCTATTATTTCACAGTAAAAAAAGTTTTGTTTTGTTTTTTAAATGTACACTACTGTTTTAGCAGATATGACTTGCACTGGTGTCACACTGTGCCCTGGCAGGACCTCAAACGCACACGTGTGAAGGAAAATGACTGCTATTATTTCAAATTAAAAAAAGTTTTTTTTTATTTTAAATGTACACTACTTTTTTTAGCAGATATGACTTGCACTGGTGTCACACTGTGCCCTGGCAGGACCTCAAATGCACACGTGTGAAGGAAAATGACTGCTATTATTTCAAATTAAAAAAAGTTTTTTTTTATTTTAAATGTACACTACTTTTTTTAGCAGATATGACTTGCACTGGTGTCACACTGTGCCCTGGCAGGACCTCAAATGCACACGTGTGAAGGAAAATGACTGCTATTATTTCAAATTATAAAAAGTTTTTTGTTTTTTTTTAAATGTACACTACTGTTACACCAGATATGAGTAGTGGCACTGGGCAAGTGGACACAGTATACGCTGTGAGCCTGAGCTGGCAGGCAGGCTGCAATTAGATTACACAGGGAAAAAAAGCAGACTGATGTTCTAGCCCTAAAAAGGGCTTTTTGGGGTGCTGTCTTTACAGCAGAGATCAGACGAGTCCTTCAGGACTGTAGTGGACACTGAATACACTAGCCTAGCTATCGATTTCCCTATTAAATCAGCAGCAGCTACACTGTCCCTCCTCTCACTAAGAATGCAGGCTCCGAATGAATCTAAAATGGATGCTGTCCATGAGGTGGGAGGGTCTGGGAGGGAGTGTCTGCTGCTGATTGGCTGGAATGTGTCTTGTGACTGTGAGCTACAGGGTCAAAGTTTACTCAATGATGACGAATGATAACGGATCGAACATCGCATATGTTCGCCGTCCGCTGCGAACATGCTATGTTCGCTGTGAACTATTCGCGGCAGAACTGTTCGCGACATCACTAGTTAAGTATAGTGTGCATGCAGAACATTTCAGATTTGATACTTCTATCTTTTTGTTATGGGGGCAAGCATGCACAATGTTATTTTACATTTCCTATCACTTTCGGGGTTGATTATGTCTAGTGGGGGACCAGATAGGAACCTGACATTTTCACAGATATAAGCCCTTTATGGTAGCATTCTTCTGAATCAGTGGAGTCTGAAGACTCCACTGGATATATAGCTAGGGATAGTAGAAGTTTAGGGAAAAGCCTACTTTATTAATACATTTTGAGATAAAACAGATGTAATATAAGCATAACAAATAAAAATAATAATTATGTTTATAAGTGACACACCACACGTTCAAGCTATATGTTTGATTTGAAGATGTGATATTTCTTCACTCAGTCTCTCATAAATGCTGCTGGAGCATCGGTGGTCAGTTTTCTGAGAACATTGTTCATGGGAAACCACGCTTTGTCCTCAGCAGATGTCGGGAATGATGTTCTTGGTTCAAGTTGGTGAAGTAATTTTACAAAAACATCACAGTTTCCTCGCTAAAGTCCTCAATCAAGTTTAATCACCACTGGTCATCATAGACACAAGTGACACTCTAGATTTGCACTAGCCCTAGCTCTGTAACCAGTGAAATCTCAAACTCAAAGTTTTTTTACAACAGATTGCATAGAGGATGTATTTATGATAAAAATTAGTGGAAATGTTACAAAAATTATACTTTCACACCCCCATACAATAAGAAAATACTCAAACCTGAAATGTTCTGCATGCACAATATACTTACCTATTTTACTTTAAACAATGCTGCATTAGATATTTACTGAGCTTAAGGATATCAGCTTAGCGATGTGGCACTACTTTTTTTTATAATAAGTGGTAGAGCCAAAATAATTGTGTTCTACTTCAAATGATGAGCTGCATCTGATGAACTGCTGGCTTGTCCCAAATACCAACTGATCTAGCTGTTGTGTGGTCTATTAGCTATCTATTTGTAAATATGTTACCTTATTAATCTTCTGGTAGCCTGTCATAGGTAACAACACACCCATGACATGTGCCTCAAAATTACCTGAGGTTTATAGAATCCTTGTAAAGTGGATTACTATAGCTACCAATTTTCTTGATGTTAAAGCATCACAGTACTAGCAGCCTTGGATAAGCCTCTGTAGGACATTCAGTGATGGTGCTTGCAACCCTTACAATTTGGGTATTCCCTCATATCCATAGTAAACTGGTTTATTGAGCTGATGATGTTTGCCTGTGATAATATAGCTCTATGGTTATTTCTGGCTGCACAATGAGTTACTTAATTTCCAAAACAAAACAAAAAAAATACTGATTTGAAATAGAAAAGTGTTCATGAATTAAACAATAGTACTTCAGTGGTGACACACAATTTATCTGCTCATTTGGCTGCAAAACTGCATTTACGGGTGAAGGATGCTTCTCTCTTATTGCATTTCTGCTTAGCATTATGTTCGTTCTTACCTTCTGGATGCAGCTCCACTAGGCAAAAGTGATTCTCCTGTTATGAGCTGTTTCACTGGGATATTGTTAAAGTTTGAGGACTTCTGTCCTTTATGTCTCCTCCTCTATGGTGATGTTTAGAGTCACCACCCCATCTCTCAGCTTCATTCAGGGGTTTTAGTTGGCCCATCTGTCATCTGAGGCTTAGGGATGGCTCTCAAAGTTCAACTGTTCCTCTAGCAAATGTCTAGATGCAGAGTGACCTCATGATGCAGGCAAAACTCTAGTTTGATTCACAATTCAGCTTCAACAAAGACCTAGCATTACTAAGTCCTATAAATTAGTGTGGGGTGGACACCCAGAATTGCCATGGAAAAACAGTATGTACAGATGTACTGCACTCCTTGGCTGCTTGAGGAGTACTGGCTTTTCAGTGGATACCATTAGTATGATGATAAAATTACCTCAGAAATGTGATCTAAACAATGTTCATTCTACTAAAAGTTTTCTATTTTAATATAACTTGTTTGGCTAGGTTCCTATTGGGCAGCTACTATTGATCATTGTCGAGAGAGGATGCTAATGTTCCTACCAAATTTCCCTTAAAATGTTGTTTGGTATTATCCCACTTTAGTGGCTAAATCCAGTTTGATGGAGAAGAAACATTACATATTATTTAGGGGCGGAATACTAATTTGAATTTAGACTTTTTATAGTAAAGCCCTTTTCAATAGTTATATTCACAGCTTGGGAACTAAATTAATTCTATGCATTATAACACAGACAACCTACAAATTTATTGAAAGTCACATTAGTAGTGAACCTCATCTTTAGCTAAATACATTTCATAGGGGATTTAAAGGCTTACCAGGTCATTACCAAAAGAAAAGAAGGAGGGGAAAAACAATAAATTCAAAGTTATCAGCCCCATCCTCATCAGTCTGGCCATCACTCGGGGGGAGTGATTGCCCGACTTATGAGGATGGGGCTGATAACTTCAGTTGGGATGCACTCAAGGCCGCAACCTCCCACAGCTAGGGTGCTTGAAGACCTACCAACCAGGAAGCTCCCTGACCACCAGGCGGCTGAAACCAGCTAGTCGTTGGAGGGAGGACAAAATTAACGCTCTGGGCTTACATAGATTAGAACGCCTATCCCTATCTCAACCATAACCCCAACCCTAGGTATTTTTCCTTTCTTTCCTTCATATCTCGCGCCACCATCAAAAATGGAGGGAGGGCAACTTGACAGCTTCTTGTCCAGGAGAAACGAGAAAGAGAAACTGATGGCATCAGGGTAAAAAGGTAAGGCACTCTTTGCTCCAGCAACATTGTTTCAAACTCACAGCAACTCCCCTTCATCTATCCCACTCCCTTCCAGCCTTAACCCTTATGCTGCTGCAAGCCTATTCTGGCTTTATGCTTACTTTCTCTGTGACTCTCGATTGATACCAAGGTCATCACACTGTGTTCCAGCACAATGTACCCTTTAAGCCACAGAAAAACACACAGCTGTACTGGACTCAGAGAATAAAGCAAGCACCTTTTTCAGACAATAGCAGGAATGCAAATTGCCAGTTGCCATGGACATCTGATACAATTTGTTTTAGCTATAATAAAAACCAGAGTAATGGTGGTATTTTGTTTGTGTTTTGCTGTATCTTTACAACATGCCAGAATGTCCCTAGACAGTAGGCATCTGGCATTAATAATGATACTTCTGAGCACTGTCTGCCACTTTGTGCAGCACTCCTGCTGGTCATCCAGATCTGCGTCCTCTTTACTCTCCCTGCAGTCATTCCCCAGCTTTGTTTGTAAGTTGCTTCTCTCTGGTGTCTTGGCCATGCAGATTTCACAATCTGGTTTGCTTCTGCTGGTCAAACATTTATTTGTTCATGTTTCTTTCTGGTAATAAAGTCATCAACTGGTCACATAACTGATCAGTATCTAACCCTCTTCTTCATAGTTACATGGCTTCCCCTACATCCAGGTCACACTGTTAGTCACTTTTATTTTGGTCTCCTGTCCTGTGCACTTTTGCTCCTCTCCTTACACTCTCTCCATCCTTTTCCTTTCTTTCCCTCATACCTCTGCTGTTCATCTGCTGTCCTGTGCACTTTTACTCCTCTCCTTACACTCTCTCCATCCTTTTCCTTTCTTTCCCTCATACCTCTGCTGTTCATCTGCTGTCCTGTGCACTTTTGCTCCTCTCCTTACACTCTCTCCATCCTTTTCCTTTCTTTCCCTCATACCTCTGCTGTTCATCTGCTGTCCTGTGCACTTTTACTCTTCTCCTTACACTCGCTCAATCCTTTTCCTTTCTTTCCCTTATATCTCTGCTATTGATTTGTCCTGTGCACTTTTACTCTTCTCCTTACACTCTCTCAATCCTTTTCCTTTCTTTCCCTCATATCTCTGCTGTTGATCTGTCCTGTGCACTTTTGCTCCTCTCCTTACACTCTCTCCATCCTTTTCCTTTCTTTCCCTCATACCTCTGCTGTTCATCTGCTGTCCTGTGCACTTTTACTCCTCTACTTACACTCTCTCCATCCTTTTCCTTTTTTCCCCTCATACCTCTGCTATTGATTTGTCCTGTGCACTTTTACTCCTCTCCTTACACTCTCTCCATCCTTTTCCTTTCTTTCCCTCATACCTCTGCTGTTCATCTGCTGTCCTGTGCACTTCTACTCTTCTCCTTACACTCTCTCAATCCTTTTCCTTTCTTTCCCTCATATCTCTGCTGTTGATCTGTCCTGTGCACTTTTGCTCCTCTCCTTACACTCTCTCCATCCTTTTCCTTTCTTTCCCTCATACCTCTGCTGTTCATCTGCTGTTCTGTGCACTTTTATTCCTCTACTTACACTCTCTCAATCCTTTTCCTTTTTTCCCCTCATACCTCTGCTATTGATTTGTCCTGTGCACTTTTACTCCTCTCCTTACACTCTCTCAATCCTTTTCCTTTCTTTCCCTCATACCTCTGCTGTTCATCTGCTGTTCTGTGCACTTTTATTCCTCTACTTACACTCTCTCAATCCTTTTCCTTTCTTTCCCTCATATCTCTGCTGTTGATCTGTCCTGTGCACTTTTGCTCCTCTCCTTACACTCTCTCCATCCTTTTCCTTTCTTTCCCTCATACCTCTGCTGTTCATCTGCTGTCCTGTGCACTTTTACTCCTCTCCTTACACTCTCTCCATCCTTTTCCTTTCTTTCCCTCATACCTCTGCTGTTCATCTGCTGTTCTGTGCACTTTTATTCCTCTACTTACACTCTCTCAATCCTTTTCCTTTTTTCCCCTCATACCTCTGCTGTTTATCTGCTGTCCTGTGCACTTCTACTCTTCTCCTTACACTCTCTCAAACCTTTTCCTTTCTTTCCCTCATACCTCTGCTGTTGATCTGTCCTGTGCACTTTTACTCCTCTCCTTACACTCTCTCCATCCTTTTCCTTTCTTTCCCTCGTACCTCTGCTGTTCATCTGCTGTCCTGTGCACTTTTACTCCTCTCCTTAAACTCTCTCAATCCTTTTCCTTTCTTTCCCTCATATCTCTGCTGTTGATCTGTCCTGTGCACTTTTACTCCTCTCCTTACACTCGCTCAATCCTTTTCCTTTCTTTCCCTCGTACCTCTGCTGTTCATCTGCTGTCCTATGTACTTTTACTCCTCTCCTTACACTCTCTCCATCCTTTTCCTTTCTTTCCCTTATATCTCTGCTGTTGATCTGTCCTGTGCACTCTTGCTCTTCTTACACTCTCTCCATCCTTTTCCTTTCTTTCCCTCATATCTCTGCTGTTGATCTGTCCTGTGCATTTTTACTCTTCTCCTTACACTCTCTCAATCCTTTTCCTTTCTTTCCCTCATACATCTGCTGTTCATCTGCTGTCCTATGCACTTCTACTCTTCTCCTTACACTCTCTCAATCCTTTTCCTTTCTTTCCCTTATATCTCTGCTGTTGATCTGTCCTGTGCATTTTTACTCTTCTCCTTACACTCGCTCAATCCTTTTCCTTTCTTTCCCTCATACCTCTGCTGTTCATCTGCTGTCCTGTGCATTTTACTCTTCTCCTTACACTCGCTCAATCCTTTTCCTTTCTTTCCCTTATATCTCTGCTGTTGATCTGTCCTGTGCACTCTTGCTCTTCTTACACTCTCTCCATCCTTTTCCTTTCTTTCCCTCATATCTCTGCTGTTGATCTGTCCTGTGCATTTTTACTCCTCTCCTTACACTCTCTCCATCCTTTTCCTTTCTTTCCCTTATACCTCTGCTGTTCATCTGCTGTCCTGTGCATTTTACTCTTCTCCTTACACTCGCTCAATCCTTTTCCTTTCTTTCCCTTATATCTCTGCTGTTGATCTGTCCTGTGCATTTTTACTCTTCTCCTTACACTCGCTCAATCCTTTTCCTTTCTTTCCCTCATACCTCTGCTGTTCATCTGCTGTCCTGTGCACTTTTACTCTTCTCCTTACACTCGCTCAATCCTTTTCCTTTCTTTCCCTCATACCTCTGCTGTTCATCTGCTGTCCTGTGCACTTTTACTCTTCTCCTTACACTCGCTCAATCCTTTTCCTTTTTTTCCCTCATACCTCTGCTGTTCATCTGCTGTCCTGTGCACTTTTACTCCTCTCCTTACACTCGCTCAATCCTTTTCCTTTTTTTCCCTCATACCTCTGCTGTTCATCTGCTGTCCTGTGCACTTTTACTCTTCTCCTTACACTCGCTCAATCCTTTTCCTTTTTTTCCCTCATACCTCTGTTGTTGATCTGTCCTGTGCATTTTTACTCTTCTCCTTACACTCGCTCAATCCTTTTCCTTTCTTTCCCTCATACCTCTGCTGTTCATCTGCTGTCCTGTGCACTTTTACTCTTCTCCTTACACTCGCTCAATCCTTTTCCTTTTTTTCCCTCATACCTCTGCTGTTGATCTGTCCTGTGCATTTTTTCTCCTGTTCTCCCACCTCTTCTGCTGTTCATCTCCTGTGCACTCTCTGTCTTCTCTCACTCCTTCGATCCTTTTCCTTTCTTTTCCTCATACATCTGCTGTTCATCACATGTGCACTCTTCTTCTCTCACTCCTTTTTCTTTCTTTTCCTAATACATCCATCCTTCTAACTAGATATCCCTTCTCTCCCATTCTCACCTATCCTTTTTTAGTACATCCCTCCTTTGCATTTTTATCCCACCTGCTTGTTTTACCTCTTTTTCTTTTTTCCCTCACTCTTATCCATCCTGCTTAATTCTCTCCACTCCCTCTATCTGCCCCCCTCTTATCAGCACATACTTTGCATCTCTCCCCATTCACACCATCTCCCTGACTGCTGACTGGGCGCACAGAATTACAGCTGAGTGCTCTTTTCTCCATGGCTCACACCCCTAAACTTGCATCCAGAAACAGACAACTGAACACAATTACTGATTTCACCTCTCAGCTCCTGAGAAGCGTGTGAAAAAGAGTAAGAGGGGGGGAGAGGCAGAATAAAACACGATGCAGAGAGAAATATACCAGTAAAAATAGAGGAGGAATAGAAAAGAGGAAACAGGTGGAAAAACTGAGATTATTGGGCAGACAGCAAAGTGAGGAGAAAGTGTCAAAACAGAATTAAATTGGTATAGATTATTGAGAAGTGGGTGAAACCATTGAGGGACAGAAAAATAGAATCCTAGATAGTGATGGGGAAATATGAGATTAATAGATGAAAGGGCAGTCAGTGGTAAAGAGATATAGAGAGGAGATAAGGAGTAATAGAGAAGAGAGAATGAGGTCATATAGAACCAGACGTGGAAGAATTATAGAATAGAGTAAAAAAAAAATCAGTGATGGAACAAACTAGGAAGTAACTGAGGATAAAAGGCAAAAAAATAAATTAGGAAAACTGAGATGGAGAAGAGAAGATCAGAGAAGGAGAGAGGTATGAGACGTGTGTGAGGGGGGTTCTTATAATTAGAAAATAGGGAGCCAGTGAGTTACAGAGGGAATTGGAGATTGTATGTCTGCATGTGAGAGAGATAAAGAATTTAAATTAGAATCAGAGATAAAAGAAGATAATCAAAATTGATGTATCAAAGATAGAAACAGGAAGCTGAGAGTGATATGGGGGAGCTGGTTAGAAAGAGGGACTGTCAATCAGAGATAGTGAACATAGTGAGATTGGAAAACAGACACATATAAGAAGGTTCAGGGAAAAGGGATGGAATCAGAGATGGAGGGAATATAATGCAGGTTGGGTAACAGATATTCTGATAATACAAACATAGATAGATGTATATATTTTATATATATATATATATATATATATATATATATATATATATATATATATACATTTATACTGTATATACTGTATATATATATATATATATATATATATATATATATATATATATATAGAGAGAGAGAGAGAGAGAGAGAGAGAGAGAGAGAGAGATAGAGAGAGATAGAGAGAGATAGAGAGAGAGAGAGAGAGAGAGAGAGAGAGAGAGAGAGAGAGAGAGAGAGAGAGAGAGAGAGAGAGAGATAGGAAATGATCAGAAATAATGACCAAATTTTTCTATGATTTGATGACCTTGTCCTGGTAACTAAGGGCTAGATTACGCGTGGCTCGAACACAATTTAATTAAATGCATTAACTGCTAGGCTCAACAAAAAAGTTGTGCAAAACACAGCAAAAATACATTTAAAAGTAACTGATAAAAAATCTTAAAAAAAAATATTGCATTGAAAAGTTATAAGGGCTCGAAGATATGAGGTTTCAGTTGTTAGAGGGGGAAAAGCATGCATGGGGCTTAAATATAGCGATACATGCATATATAAATATCTATATGTATTTATGTGTGTTTATATAGGTACATATGTATTTTTATGTGTATATATGTATTTACTGATATATATATATATATATATATATATATATACACACATATAAACACATACAAACATATGTACACACTACACAGTCACATACAGACATATTTATAATTGCATTGGAGGCCTTTGCAGTCAAGTAGATGAAAACATGTAAAATCATATTTATGCAATATTTATATTTAATAAAGTGTTTAACTGTGTATTTCATTTAAATATTTCACATTTGAAATGTTCTTCACAGGTGAATATGTTCTAAGTTTTTAAATAGAAATTCCTATATATTTGTATATGTGTATATATATATATATATATATATATATATATATATATATATATATATTTCTCCAACATAGGTGTGTCCGGTCCACGGCGTCATCCTTACTTGTGGGAATATTCTCCTCCCCAACAGGAAATGGCAAAGAGCCCAGCAAAGCTGGTCACATGATCCCCCCTAGGCTCCGCCTTCCCCAGTCATTCTCTTTGCCGTTGCACAGGCAACATCTCCACGGAGATGGTTAAGAGTTTTTTGGTGTTTAAATGTAGTTTTATTCTTCAATCAAGAGTTTGTTATTTTAAAATAGTGCTGGTATGTACTATTTACTCTGAAACAGAAAATAGATGAAGATTTCTGTTTGTAAGAGGAAGATGATTTTAGCAACCGTTACTAAAATCGATGGCTGTTTCCACACAGGACTGTTGAGATGAAGTAACTTCAGTTGGGGGGAACAGTGTGCAGACTTTTGCTGCTTGAAGTATGACACATTTCTAACAAGACTTGGTAATGCTGGAAGCTGTCATTTTCCCTATGGGATCCGGTAAGCCATTTTATTAACAAGATTTAAAGGGCTTCACAAGGGCTTTAAAGACTGGTAGACATTTTTCTGGGCTAAAACGATTATTTTATAAGCATGTTTAATGGTTTATAGCTTTGAGGAGTTATTTTAATCTTGGGAATTTTGTTAAAAAAAACGGCAGGCACTGTATTGGACACCTTTTTCACTGGGGGCCTTCTCTAATCATAGGCAGAGCCTCATTTTCGCGCCACTAATGCGCAGTTGTTTTTGGGAAGCAAGGCATGCAGATGCATGTGTGAGGAGCTCAGATACACAGAAAAAGCTTGCTGAAGGCGTCATTTGGTATCGTATTCCCCTCTGGGCTTGGTTGGGTCTCAGCAAAGCAGATACCAGGGACTGTATAGGGGTTAAATATAAAAACGGTTCCGGTTCCGTTATTTTAAGAGTTAAAGCTTTCAAATTTGGTGTGCAATACTTTTAAGGCTTTAAGACACTGTGGTGAAATTTTGGTGAATTTTGAACAATTCCTTCATACTTTTTCGCATATTCAGTAATAAAGTGTGTTCAGTTTAAAATTTAAAGTGACAGTAACGGTTTTATTTTAAAACGTTTTTTGTACTTTGTTATCAAGTTTATGCCTGTTTAACATGTCTGAACTATCAGATAGACTATGTTCTGTATGTGAGGAAGCCAAGGTTCCTTCTCATTTAAATAGATGTGATGCATGTGACAAACAATTTAGAGAAAATGATGCCCAAGATGATTCCTCAAGTGAGGGGAGTAAGCATGGTACTGCATCATCCCCTTCTGTGTCTACACCAGTCTTGCCCACACAAGAGGCCCCTAGTACATCTAGTGCGCCAATTCTTCTTACTATGCAACAATTAACGGCTGTAATGGATAATTCTATTAAAAACATTTTAGCCAAAATGCCCACTTATCAGCGAAAGCGCGACTGCTCTGTTTTAGATACTGAAGAGCATGAGGGCGCTGATGATAATGGTTCTGACATGCCCTTACACCAGTCTGAAGGGGCCAGGGAGGTTTTGTCTAAGGGAGAAATTTCAGATTCAGGAAAAATTTCTCAACAAGCTGAACCTGATGTTATTACATTCAAATTTAAATTGGAACATCTCCGCGCTCTGCTTAAGGAGGTGTTATCTACTCTGGATGATTGTGACAATTTGGTCATCCCAGAGAAATTATGTAAGATGGACAAGTTCCTAGAGGTCCCGGTGCCCCCCGAAGCTTTTCCTATACCCAAGCGGGTGGCGGATATTGTAAACAAAGAATGGGAAAGGCCCGGCATACCTTTTGTCCCTCCCCCTATATTTAAGAAATTGTTTCCTATAGTCGACCCCAGAAAGGACTTATGGCAGACAGTCCCTAAGGTCGAGGGGGCGGTCTCTACTCTAAACAAACGCACTACTATCCCTATAGAAGATAGTTGTGCTTTCAAAGATCCTATGGATAAAAAGTTAGAAGGTTTGCTTAAAAAGATGTTTGTTCAGCAAGGTTACCTTCTACAGCCAATTTCATGCATTGTTCCTGTCACTACAGCAGCGTGTTTCTGGTTCGATGAACTAGAAAAGTCGCTAGATAAAGATTCTTCTTATGAGGAGATTATGGACAGAATTCACGCTCTTAAATTGGCTAACTCTTTTACTTTAGACGCTACCTTGCAATTAGCTAGATTAGCGGCGAAAAATTCAGGGTTTGCTATTGTGGCGCGCAGAGCGCTTTGGCTAAAGTCTTGGTCAGCGGATGCGTCTTCCAAGAACAAATTGCTTAACATACCTTTCAAGGGGAAAACGCTGTTTGGCCCTGACTTGAAAGAGATTATTTCAGATATCACTGGGGGAAAGGGCCACGCCCTTCCTCAGGATAGGTCTTTCAAGGCCAAAAATAAACCTAATTTTCGTCCCTTTCGCAGAAACGGACCAGCCTCAAGTTCTACATCCTCTAAGCAAGAGGGTAATACTTCTCAAACCAAGCCAGCCTGGAGGCCAATGCAAGGCTGGAACAAAGGTAAGCAGGCCAAGAAACCTGCCACTGCTACCAAGACAGCATGAGATGTTGGCCCCCGATCCGGGACCGGATCTGGTGGGGGGCAGACTTTCTCTCTTCGCTCAGGCTTGGGCAAGAGATGTTCTGGATCCTTGGGCCCTAGAAATAGTCTCCCAAGGTTATCTTCTGGAATTCAAGGAGCTACCCCCAAGGGGAAGGTTCCACAGGTCTCAATTGTCTTCAGACCACATAAAAAGACAGGCATTCTTACATTGTGTAGAAGACCTGTTAAAAATGGGAGTGATTCATCCTGTTCCATTAAGAGAACAAGGGATGGGATTCTACTCCAATCTGTTCATAGTTACCAAAAAAGAGGGAACATTCAGACCAATCTTAGATCTCAAGATCCTAAACAAATTTCTCAGGGTTCCATCGTTCAAAATGGAAACCATTCGAACAATTCTTCCTACCATCCAGGAAGGTCAATTCATGACCACGGTGGATTTAAAGGATGCGTATCTACATATTCCTATCCACAAGGAACATCATCGGTTCCTAAGGTTCGCCTTTCTGGACAAACATTACCAGTTCGTGGCACTTCCATTCGGATTAGCCACTGCCCCAAGAATTTTCACAAAGGTACTAGGGTCCCTTCTAGCGGTGCTAAGACCAAAGGGCATTGCAGTAGTACCTTACTTGGACGACATACTGATTCAAGCGTCGTCTCTGCCACAAGCAAAGGCTCATACGGACATTGTCCTAGCCTTTCTCAGATCTCACGGGTGGAAAGTGAACGTAGAAAAAAGTTCTCTTTCTCCGTCAACAAGAGTTCCCTTCTTGGGAACAATAATAGACTCCTTAGAAATGAAGATTTTTCTGACAGAGGCCAGAAAATCAAAACTTCTTAGCTCTTGTCAAGTACTTCATTCTGTTCTTCTTCCTTCCATAGCGCAGTGCATGGAAGTAATAGGTTTGATGGTTGCGGCAATGGACATAGTTCCTTTTGCGCGAATTCATCTAAGACCATTACAACTGTGCATGCTCAGACAGTGGAATGGGGATTATACAGACTTGTCTCCGACGATACAAGTAGATCAGAGGACCAGAGATTCACTCCGTTGGTGGCTGACCCTGGACAACCTGTCACAAGGGATGAGCTTCCGCAGACCAGAGTGGGTCATTGTCACGACCGACGCCAGTCTGGTGGGCTGGGGCGCGGTCTGGGAACCCCTGAAAGCTCAGGGTCTTTGGTCTCGGGAAGAATCTCTTCTACCGATAAACATTCTGGAACTGAGAGCGATATTCAATGCTCTCAAGGCTTGGCCTCAGCTTGCAAAGGCCAAATTCATAAGGTTTCAATCAGACAACATGACGACTGTTGCGTATATCAACCATCAGGGGGGAACAAGGAGTTCCCTGGCGATGGAAGAAGTGACCAAAATAATTCAATGGGCGGAGAATCACTCCTGCCACTTGTCTGCAATCCACATCCCAGGAGTGGAAAATTGGGAAGCGGATTTTCTGAGTCGTCAGACATTTCATCCGGGGGAGTGGGAACTCCATCCGGAAATTTTTGCCCAAATAATTCAATTGTGGGGCATTCCAGACATGGATCTGATGGCGTCTCGTCATAACTTCAAGGTTCCTTGCTACGGGTCCAGATCCAGGGATCCCAAGGCGACTCTAGTGGATGCACTAGTAGCACCTTGGACCTTCAACCTAGCTTATGTGTTCCCACCGTTTCCTCTCATTCCCAGGCTGGTAGCCAGGATCAAACAGGAGAGGGTATCGGTGATCTTGATAGCTCCTGCGTGGCCACGCAGGACTTGGTATGCAGACCTGGTGAATATGTCATCGGCTCCACCATGGAAGCTACCTTTGAGACAGGACCTTCTTGTTCAAGGTCCGTTCGAACATCCGAATCTGGCCTCACTCCAACTGACTGCTTGGAGATTGAACGCTTGATTTTATCAAAGCGAGGGTTCTCAGATTCTGTCATTGATACTCTTGTTCAGGCTAGAAAGCCTGTAACTAGAAAAATCTACCATAAAATATGGAAAAAATATATCTGTTGGTGTGAATCTAAAGGATTCCCATGGAACAAGATAAAAATTCCTAAGATTCTATCCTTTCTTCAAGAGGGTTTGGAGAAAGGATTATCTGCAAGTTCTTTGAAGGGACAGATTTCTGCTTTATCTGTTTTACTTCACAAAAAGCTGGCGGCTGTGCCAGATGTTCAAGCTTTTGTTCAGGCTCTGGTTAGAATCAAGCCTGTTTACAAACCTTTGACTCCTCCCTGGAGTCTCAATTTAGTTCTTTCAGTTCTTCAGGGGGTTCCGTTTGAACCCCTACATTCCGTTGATATAAAGTTATTATCTTGGAAAGTTTTGTTTTTGGTTGCAATTTCTTCTGCAAGAAGAGTTTCAGAGTTATCTGCTCTGCAGTGTTCTCCTCCATATCTGGTGTTCCATGCAGATAAGGTGGTTTTGCGTACTAAACCTGGTTTTCTTCCGAAAGTTGTTTCTAACAAAAATATTAACCAGGAGATAGTCGTGCCTTCTTTGTGTCCAAATCCAGTTTCAAAGAAGGAACGTTTATTGCACAATTTGGATGTAGTTCGTGCTCTAAAATTCTACTTAGAAGCTACAAAGGATTTCAGACAAACATCTTCTTTGTTTGTTGTTTATTCTGGTAAAAGGAGAGGTCAAAAAGCAACTTCTACCTCTCTCTCTTTTTGGCTTAAAAGCATCATCCGATTGGCTTATGAGACTGCCGGACGGCAGCCTCCTGAAAGAATCACAGCTCACTCCACTAGGGCCGTGGCTTCCACATGGGCCTTCAAGAACGAGGCTTCTGTTGATCAGATATGTAAGGCAGCGACTTGGTCTTCACTGCACACTTTTACCAAATTCTACAAATTTGATACTTTTGCTTCTTCTGAGGCTATTTTTGGGAGAAAGGTTTTGCAAGCCGTGGTGCCTTCCATCTAGGCGACCTGATTTGCTCCCTCCCATCATCCGTGTCCTAAAGCTTTGGTATTGGTTCCCACAAGTAAGGATGACGCCGTGGACCGGACACACCTATGTTGGAGAAAACAGAATTTATGCTTACCTGATAAATTACTTTCTCCAACGGTGTGTCCGGTCCACGGCCCGCCCTGGTTTTTTAATCAGGTCTGATGAATTATTTTCTCTAACTACAGTCACCACGGTATCATATGATTTCTCCTATGCATATTCCTCCTTTACGTCGGTCGAATGACTGGGGAAGGCGGAGCCTAGGGGGGATCATGTGACCAGCTTTGCTGGGCTCTTTGCCATTTCCTGTTGGGGAGGAGAATATTCCCACAAGTAAGGATGACGCCGTGGACCGGACACACCGTTGGAGAAAGTAATTTATCAGGTAAGCATAAATTCTGTTATTTATACATATATATATATATATATATATATATATATATATATATATATATATATATATATATTTAGGTATATATATTTTAAAGAAAAACATAAGATATAAATGGAAATATGTATTTATGAATAAATAGAACATATTCTTCTATATGAAGAACATTGGAATATAAAACATTAAAATTTCATGTCAGGTTAGCGCACTTGAGAAAACCCGATCGGCTTTGCACGATTTTTTGTGTGTTAGGTTTTTTCCACATTTCTATGGGAGAACACGTTAACACGGTCACAATATTCAAAGTTTGGCTTTTTGCGCACATTTTACTTTAAACTTGTAATATGTGCGCTACCCGAAATGGGCAAAATGTCGAAGTCTAGCAGAGTTAAACTGTGAGCTGGAGCACAAAATACCACTCCACTCATAATCTAGCACTATATATCCAATCTCTATGTTTTCCAATAAATTATTTTTAAGGAACATTAAAGTATTTTTTTTTACACACATTAGCAATTAATTACTGCACTGCAAGAGATCTGCATACAACATAAATATTTTAAAACATTCCATGAAAAGTCTACTTAGGGCAGGATTAAGAGTGGAGCGCAAAATTGCGCTTTCACAAGCGCAATATTTCGGCTCCACTCATAATACCAGCACACACAATTGTTTGCCAGTATTTGAAGTGGTATGCAATGTTAACGCAACCTCACATTCGCATTGCATGGAAGCTTTGCGCTCTATAGAGCGCACTTCCATAGGCTAATGGAAGCCTCATTCTCATGCCATCAGATATGGCAGAGAATCTAGCGCAGCAAAGGGGCTAAGTCATGCCGCGATGGGCAGCAAATGTAAATATATATATGAATATATACATATACTGTATATTTATGTGTTTAAATGTGTATATACACATATCAGGGACGTTTTTTTCCTAACACCCGCTCACTTTAACCTCTTATAACTGCTTGGTGAAGTTTTTTTTTTTTATAAAAAAAAATGCTACTTTTTTAAATAAATAAAAAAATATTTACTTTATTTTGGGGCCAATTGGGGTATTTTTGGAAAATTAACCATAAATCTGATCTCTGATTAATTTTCAGAGCGCTAGCCACTTGTAATGGTTATTTAAACGGGCACATTGCTTCTCCTGAGCCTAACTGGGTAATGCTTATTATTAAAGGATACCTAGAGAATTAAGAAAATTAGACTTTTTTTACAATTACATGTTATGTCTGATTTATAAAAACAAGAATCTGTGGTTTCATGACCCTTTAATGGTTCATGATACCCAGTGGAAAGTTATGCAGTTTATCTGTAAAAAAACTTTAAATGGACTTTAAACATGCAATCCGGATGTTAGACCCAAGTCTTGCAAGGTAGCATGTATTTGGTATGTGCAGGCACAGTCAATTTATTTCCTTACCCAGTGTAAGGAAGTTTACTATGAAATCTCACAAGATTATGGTGAAATCACACAAGATCCCAGTAAAGCAAAATGTGAACTCAGCACTGATAATGAAAATATCTGGTTTACATAGAAATGTTCTATGTGACATTATTGGTCAGCTTTTTGCAGTTATGCTGCATCATTTTCCAGCAATTTTAGCATATGAGTATCATGTTCCCTTAAAGGGAGAGTCTACTGAAACTCTATTATTGTTTGAAAAGACAGAAAATCCTTTTTTTTTTTAGCAATTCCTCGGTACTGCATAGCCAACATTATTATATTAATATACTTTTCACCTCTGTAATTACCTTGTATCTAACCCTTAGCAGACAGACCACTTATCTCAGTTCTTTTGACAGAAGATAAGGAACAAGAGGGGCGCCTCATGTGTACATCAGTATATCTAAATATATAAACACAACAATAGCCAAATGGGTACTCACATTTGGCCCAAGTACATTTATGTACTGGTAGGAGCTGACTGGTATCTTCAGGTGTACCAGCTAAACCTCTCCAGGTGCAGAGCAAACAATGCAGGGGGATCCTGTCACAGCAGTTGTTGGTGGATAGTCAGAAGCAGTGTATGAGACTGCTATAGAAGGTAATATTAAAAACATTAGCAAGCAATGGTAAAATAATGCAACTCGTTTCTCAGCCCCAACATGGGCTGTTTAATCAGGCATAATGAACCTTCTAACTGACAATCCATTTAAACAAAGCTTGATCCAATGGTAAGCTAGGATACACCCCTAATAGGCGTTTCTAAATGCATACATTATTGATTAGTATACAGCATTCCAATAATACCAACGGCATAAAAATATGTATAAAAAACAATGCTTATTAATATTAACAGTGTATATAGTTATTAAGCATAGAAAACTTTAAGAGATTAATTCTCATTTATGCATTCTCATAATGTATTTCCCTCTGAACAAATTCAATATCAGGTAATTAAATAGTGCATATAACAGAAGGTATCTCTATATGTCCAGAATTTCTAAAAAACATTTCATGAATAGTACAACTGATCTACTATTGCATATAGCAAAAAGTGTATACATAAATCTAAAAAAAGTTCATATATGGTACAACTGATCAACTGTTCATTGTTGTTATTATCAATAATACATATCTACCTCTCATATCTGATAAATAGTTGATTATGAGTATTCTCATTGGGTTAGCAGCCAGCTTTCCTCTGAAAGTTTTTCCAAATGTTTAAAATATGTAACTTTTTAGTGGAATTAAGCTCAAGATATTAGACTAATGAACATACTGGTTTGTGAAATGATTGTTTGCATATTGTGAATGAGAGAGTAAAAACTGTGTGTGCAATACAATGAATGCACAAGGCATTTGGCCGATATTCAGCCAATCCTAACCTGTTGCTGGAAACACGCCCTCTGTTCAACCAATCAAACCATGTAGGCTTGATTAAATTATTGTGAGCGAAACTGGCCAATCACAAACTTGTTTATGTTACTAATATACGTCTAGGGGTATGTGTGTTGTATTTTCTATGCTAACATAATTGCATGACTATAAGGGGGGGCGACATAAGTAGACCCGAGTGCCCAGGGCGCCTCCATCAGTAACCACAACAATCACTTCAAATCGTGGCAACCACGAGCAAACCAATGTAGAACGGCACAAACTACCAAACATACTATTGTTTCATATAATATACATTTGACAACTCCCTTTTAAACACAAGTCTACAAAATCTGCATACGACAACTAAGGTGTAGAAAACATAAAGCGACTGGACAATCTGCCGACATTGGGCCAATCCCAACTTGCCACTAGAGGCACACCCTTCACCGAACCAATCATATAGAGGGTATCAAACATTATGCGGATATTATGCAAATGCTGGCTTGTTACTAAAATCAAAACCCTCTATTGGACCAATCATATGGCAGGCTTAGACTTGCAAATTAGCCAATCAAAGGTGACTACTGGATAACTCCATGGGAGTGAGCACAGTTTTTAACTCTATGGCACATGTGAACCAGCATTGTCTAACTGTGAAAAACTGTCAAAATGCACTGAGATAAGTAGCTGTCTTCAACGGTTTGGAAATCAGCATATGAGCCTACCTAGTTTAATTTTGACTTTAACTATGTGTTTAATCCATATATGCATGCAACAGTGCAGTATAAACATACTAAAGCATTTTCTCCATGTCCCTTTAAAGATGGTGAGACCAAAAGAACATACACAAAAAATAGAGTTAAAGATGTTGAGACAAAAAAAAATACACACAAAAAAAGAGTTAAATCCTAGAAAGAGAAAGTTGGGAAAAAGAGGAAAAGAGAGAGGCTATATCACAAAGGCTAAAATTTAGTTTGAAAGAAAGAGTTGGAGAGAGATAAGAGAGAAAAGTGAAATCAAAATGAGGAATTGTTGAAAAATTGAGAGATAAGAGAGAATGGGAGAATCAGGGAGCTAAATATACACTGTGTGCAGAATTATTAGGCAAATGAGTATTTTGACCACATCATCCTCTTTATGCAGGTTGTCTTACTCCAAGCTGTATAGGCTCGAAAGCCTACTACCAATTAAGCATATTAGGTGATGTGCATCTCTGTAATGAGAAGGGGTGTGGTCTAATGACATCAACACCCTATATCAGGTGTGCATAATTATTAGGCAACTTCCTTTCCTTTGGCAAAATGGGTCAAAAGAAGGACTTGACAGGCTCAAAAAAGTCAAAAATAGTGAGATATCTTGCAGAGGGATGCAGCACTCTTAAAATTGCAAAGCTTCTGAAGCGTGATCATCGAACAATCAAGCGTTTCATTCAAAATAGTCAACAGGGTCGCAAGAAGCGTGTGGAAAAACAAAGGCGCAAAATAACTGCCCATGAACTGAGAAAAGTCAAGCGTGCAGCTGCCAAGATGCCACTTGCCACCAGTTTGGCCATATTTCAGAGCTGCAACATCACTGGAGTGCCCAAAAGCACAAGGTGTGCAATACTCAGAGACATGGCCAAGGTAAGAAAGGCTGAAAGACGACCACCACTGAACAAGACACACAAGCTGAAACGTCAAGACTGGGCCAAGAAATATCTCAAGACTGATTTTTCTAAGGTTTTATGGACTGATGAAATGAGAGTGAGTCTTGATGGGCCAGATGGATGGGCCCGTGTCTGGATTGGTAAAGGGCAGAGAGCTCCAGTCTGACTCAGACGCCAGCAAGGTGGAGGTGGAGTACTGGTTTGGGCTGGTATCATCAAAGATGAGCTTGTGGGGCCTTTTCGGGTTGAGGATGGAGTCAAGCTCAACTCCCAGTCCTACTGCCAGTTTCTGGAAGACACCTTCTTCAAGCAGTGGTACAGGAAGAAGTCTGCATCCTTCAAGAAAAACATGATTTTCATGCAGGACAATGCTCCATCACACGCGTCCAAATACTCCACAGCGTGGCTGGCAAGAAAGGGTATAAAAGAAGAAAATCTAATGACATGGCCTCCTTGTTCACCTGATCTGAACCCCATTGAGAACCTGTGGTCTATCATCAAATGTGAGATTTACAAGGAGGGAAAACAGTACACCTCTCTGAACAGTGTCTGGGAGGCTGTGGTTGCTGCTGCACGCAATGTTGATGGTGAACAGATCAAAACACTGACAGAATCCATGGATGGCAGGCTTTTGAGTGTCCTTGCAAAGAAAGGTGGCTATATTGGTCACTGATTTGTTTTTGTTTTGTTTTTGAATGTCAGAAATGTATATTTGTGAATGTTGAGATGTTATATTGGTTTCACTGGTAAAAATAAATAATTGAAATGGGTATATATTTGTTTTTTGTTAAGTTGCCTAAAATTATGCACAGTAATAGTCACCTGCACACACAGATATCCCCCTAAAATAGCTATAACTAAAAACAAACTAAAAACTACTTCCAAAACTATTCAGCTTTGATATTAATGAGTTTTTTGGGTTCATTGAGAACATGGTTGTTGTTCAATAATAAAATTAATCCTCAAAAATACAACTTGCCTAATAATTCTGCACTCACTGTATATAAAAGTATTGAATGTATACAAATATAGTGATGGAGAGTGGTGCAGATTCTGCTAAATGAAGAATCAGGTAGATCTCATGGGTAGAGAGAGAGAGAGAAATTGTTGTTGCTGTAAGATTAAGATAAATGGGGGTGTCAGCTATAGGGACTAATGAAGAATATCAGAGCTAAGAGGGGGAATCCAACAGATGGAGATTTAAAAGAGGAGTCAGATAATAATGAATGGTAACTTAGGTAGAATTCAGCCAGTTTAAGGAACATACACGTGCAAAAAGAAAATGCTCTCATGTGTTAAAGTATTTTATTATTATTATTATTATTTAAGGTACCATTACATCCCGTAGAATTGCATTATTAACAAACGCATAATAAAAACAATGCAATAACACTTAGGGGCCGATTTAACAACATGGATAGGGTTTTCCTCCATTAACTTACCTGGGGGGATTGCAGAAAGTGGGGCAGCAATTTGCTGCCCGTATTTAATATAGCTAGCGTGTGCTTGTGCAATGCCGCCCCAAGCCCATGCTCGCCTAATGGCACACGAGTAGGGGCTGTCAATCACCCCAAGCGAACATGATGGGGGTGATTTTAATCCTCCAGCTGTCAAAACGGTTCAAAAAGTTTGCAGTGAAGGGCATCCAAAAATTCATACACAGCTTGATTAAAAAGAGCCCTTAGTCTAAATTTCAAATAAGCAGTAGATTATTTTTTTATGCATTTCAAAGATACAATTTTCCCTGCCCCTGTGTCATGTGACAGCCATCAGCCAATCAACAAAAGCATAATAAACTCTTGCTGAAGCTCAGTAGGAACTGGTGCCTATATTGATAGCAGAAGTACATTGGAAAGGTTTTTTGTTTGTTTTTTAATTGCATGATCTATCTGAACCATGAAAATTTAATTTTAACTTTGTGTCCCTTTATCTCATGCAAACAGTTAAACACATAGTTAAAGTCTGCTCCCTCCAGAGCAGCAATATACAACTGGGAGCTAACTGCACACATCTAGTGAGTCAATGGCAAGTGGCATATGTGTATAGTCACCAATCACCAGCTACTTCCAAGTAGTTCATGACTGCTCCTGAGCCTACTTAGGTATGCTTAGGTACCAGTAAGTTTTATAACAGAAGTAAATTGAAAAGTTTAATTTTGACATTCATGTCCCTTTAAAGGGATATTAAACTAAATATTCCTATCATGCATATAAGAGGGTCCCTTTTAACCATATTTATGAATGAAAAGAGTTAAGTTAAAGCTGAAGAACAAGAACTCTATCCCTTGTTGGTTTCTAAGTCTCTTTGTTTGTGGTTATAGAGCAGTGATGGTGAACCTTGGCACTCCAGATGTTTCAGAACTTCATTTCCAGTCAAGCAGTCCAGTCAAGCATCATGGGAAATGTAGTTCTGAAACATGTCGAGTGCCAAAATTCACCATCACTGTTATAGAGGGACAAATAGCTACATCTTTGTACTTATCTTACTGATATGAGGGATTCCAGGTGCAGATTCAGTTGAGGGGAATCAAGGTCCTGTAGTTGAGCTGTTTTTTTTCTGTAAATTGCCTCTGAAAAGTGTGATTTTTTTCTGTGTTGTACAGAGACTGGAGTGCATCCTGTAGCATCCAGAACCATAAGCATATACATCCTACGTAGTGATTGCCTGATCAGTGCAGGAGGCCATGTATACCAGTTCCTAGTCGCTTGGCAAAATATATTCAAGGTCTTTTAAGGGGTAGATCCCTGGACTGCAAAATATAGCAAACACTAGGGCCCAGATTATGAGTGGTGTGTTAACAGTTACGTGCAAGCAATAAGGGGTTTATCACGGGTGCTTGTGCATAGGGTTTTCCACTCGCTTTACAAGTTTAAAGTAAACGCAATCGCTTGAGCGCAATCAAGATTTAAGCTAGAATGATTATCGCTTCCTCAGAGCTCTGGTTAGCTTTTTTGCAAAACAAAAAAGTGTCACAAAACACAATAAAAATTATTGCAAAAAACAAGTTATAAAGGCTCAAAGATATGAGGGTTCAGGTGTTAGAAAAAAAGCAGGCAAAGGGCTTAAACATTGAAATACATACATATACTGTACATGTTTACAGGGGTCAAGTCAGACTGGAATGCACTAATTTTGCAGGAGGAACTAAGTTCCCTCTGGGCAGAGAACAGACATGCTTCAGTAAACACTGCTGGAGCACAGCCTGGTTAGAGGGATAGTAAGATCCTCTAGTAATGGGCAGTAACATTTCCTACAATACACTAAATGCAAGCCTATCAGCGGTCATGCAGTGTGATCACCCTGCACTGTGTGGAACACATGGTGCTTATATTTCTGTGTGGCTTACTCTGGGGTTATTTAGCTCCCCTCAGAAGAAATAGGACCACTAAGTAGGTGAGACTCTGTAACAGATGAGGATTCTCTGGCCCAAAGGCAACCATTCAACCCTTCATTGCATTTAATTTGCTTTCATTAACCAAAGTGTATAGATTATATACATATAAATACAGTGTGTGTGTATGTATGTGTATATATATATATATATATATATATATATATATATAACAATATTCATTGTGAGGGGGGTGGAAGTCTTGGTGAGTTCCCACACTTATTTTTGTAGGACTTGACGCCTGCATGTTTAATTATGTATATGTTATTTATATGTGTGTACATATATATTTATGTATTTATACACACATATACATATATTGAAGCCCTTTGCAGTCAAGTAGCTTAAACATAAAAAATCATATTTATAAAATATTCATCCTATATAATAAAAGGCCAAGTGTGTTTGTTCGAAGCTGTCATGCGCAGTAGAGACAGCACGAGGACAAACACACCTGGCCTTTGATTCCCTAGCTGATGATCTGTGGCAGAAGTGGGCGTGGCCGGGTGTGATTGGGGGCGTGGCCGGCGCGAAGGGGGGAAGAGAGAGTGCAACAGAGGAGGGAAGAGAGAGCGCAACAGAGGGGGGAGAGAGAGAGCGCAAAAGAGAGGGGGGGAAGAGCGCAAAAGAGAGGGGGGAGAGAGTGCAAAAGAGGGTGGAGAGAGCGCAAAAGAGAGGGGTGGAGAGAGAGTGCAAAAGAGAGGGGGAGAGAGAGCGCAAAAGAGAGGGGGTGAGAGAGCACAAAAGAGAGGGGGAGAGAGAGCGCAAAAGAAAGGGTGGGAGAGAGAGCGCAAAAAAGAGGGGAGAGAGAGCACAAAAGAGAGGGGGAGAGAGAGCACAAAAGAGAGGGGAGAGAGAGAGGGGGGGAGAGAGCGCAAAAGAGATGGGGGAGAGAGAGAGAGCACAAAAGAGATGGGGGAGAGAGAGAGCGCAAAAGAGAGGGGGAGAGAGCGCAAAAGAGAGGGGGAGAGAGAGCGCAAAAGAGAGGAGGAGAGAGAGCGCAAAAGAGAGGGGGGAGAGAGAGCGCAAAAGAGCGGGGGAGAGAGAGAGCGCAAAAGAGAGGGGGAGAGAGAGAGCACAAAAGAGAGGGGGGAGAGAGCGCAAAAGAGAGGGGGAGAGAGCGCAAAAGAGAGGGGGGAGAGATCTCAAAAGAGATGGGGAGAGAGCTCAAAAGAGATGGGGAGAGAGAGAGCTCAAAAGAGAGGGGGGAGAGAGAGCGCAAAAGAGAGGGGGGAGAGAGCACAAAAGAGAGGAGGAGAGAGAGAGCACAAAAGAGAGGGGGAAGAGAGAGAGCTCAAAAGAGAGGGGGAGAGAGAAAGCTCAAAAGAGAGGGGGAGAGAGAGAGCAAAAGAGAGGGGGAGAGAGCGCAAGGGGTGGCACCGCTGTACTGCAAAAAATGGCCCGTGTGAACGGGCTTTAGGACTAGTATTTAACAAAGTGTTTAACTGAATGTGTGTCATGGACGAGGGCGCGAGTGTAGGTCTGAGGTGTTGGGGTTTTGTGGACGGAGTTTGGACAGTCCCTCGAAACTAGACATTTACTGTGACTGGGGAAGCTGTGGAAGAGACAGCAGATACAGACCTCTTAACCAAGGACAGTCTCCCGGTATCCGGTACAATTTGGTAGAATGAATCTTTCACAGATTTTAAAATGTTTCATCTGGCATGAAATGGAAACCTTTCCACAATGGATGATGAACGCCTGCACACAGTGATCATGTATAGTTTTATTGTACATTTCATTAAGAGCGTATCTGTAAATCTGTAAAGGTTTCATGATTTGTCATATGGAAAATAATATGTTAACATTTAAATTGTTCAGTCATTTATTTTAAAAGAAACACAAATCTCATTAATAGAGTAACAAGACAAATGCATGTGAAGATGTACGAGTTTGGCATCTCATGTATAGAAAAAACAATTAGGCTCATGCGGCTTCCTTGTTATAATTCTGCAGTTAAGTCCATGGAACACACACTTTTACAAACATTTGGATAATGCTATAGATAGGGCTGCCACTGTTACTTCAGGCAAAACCCAAACACTTTTGTGCCGTATACAGCACAGTAACAGAATATTTTTTTTCGGGGTACACACTATGGGGACGATTTATCATGTGTCTGGCGGACATGATCTGCCTCAGAGGTAGCTGACAAGTTTCCGGTGAGCCTGAAGGCTTACGTGGAAACAGCTGAATATAGCAGCATTTGGTCCTTAATATATCGGCCCCTAAGTATTATAGCACATAAACACAAATTCACACATAGACACACACACACTCTCTATCTCACACACACTCTCATGCTCACACTCTATCTCACACAAACACTCTCATGGTCACACTCTATCTCACACACACACTC
Source organism: Bombina bombina (assembly GCF_027579735.1). Lineage (NCBI taxonomy): Eukaryota > Metazoa > Chordata > Amphibia > Anura > Bombinatoridae > Bombina > Bombina bombina. The sequence continues at coordinate 308,597,111 of NC_069505.1, read as the reverse complement.
TCTATCTCACATACACACTCTCATGCTCACTCTCTATCTCACACACACACTCTCATGCTCACTCTCTATCTTACACACACTCTCATGCTCACACTCTATCTCACATACACACTCTCTATCTCACACACACTCACATACACACTCTCTAACTCACACACACACTCTCTATCTCACACACACACTCTCTATCTCACATACACACTCTCTATCTCACATACACACTCTCTATCTCACACACACACACTCTCTATCTCACACACACACACTCTCTCTATCTCACACACACACTCTCTATCTCACACACACACTCTCTATCTCACACACACACTCTCTATCTCACACACACACTCTCTATCTCACACACACACACACTCTCTATCTCACACACACACACTCTCTCTATCTCACACACACACTCTCTCTATCTCACACACACACACTCTCTATCTCAAACACACACTCTCTCTATCTCACACACACACTCTCTCTATCTCACACACACACTCTCTCTATCTCACACACACACACACTCTAACTCACACACACTCTCTTTCTCACACACACACTCTCTATCTCACACACACACTCTCTATCTCACACACACACTCTCTATCTCACACACACACTCTCATGCTCACACTCTCTCACATACACACTCTCTATCTCACACACACTCTAGTCTCTATCTCACATACACACTCTCTATCTCACATACACACTCTTGCACACAGACTCACGCACACTCATGCTCACACTCTCACACACTAACACACACATACTCTCTCTCTATTTCTCTCTCTCTCACAAAACTCTCTCACACATATACAAAGACACTCATCTTATCTCTACAACTGCTGGCCTGTTTCTGAGCAATTAATGGTTATAATTGCTGCTTGATTTGCTTGATGACTGGATCCTTCTAAGGGTTCCTCCTTCCCCAATTTCCACGATTGTCACCACAGCCGCACAGAGCCTGTGCTTAGCATACGCATGACGTTACATCACCTTACACACAAGGTGGCCACTGCTTGTAGGTCCAGCTCACTCCAGGGCTTAGTCTCAGAGACACATCTGACACACACAGTCCTAGCTCTGCCATGATAATTCTGCTACAGTGCTGTATACAGTGCTGCATACTCCAAACCTGGACAAGTGCATGTCCAGTCCTGCCTAACCTTAAAAACCTGGATACCCACATGAAAACCCAGATTATTCGGGTCATTTACGGTCAAGTGGCAACAATAGTTATAGATTGTGTATCTTTGTGTTATATTTAATATACAATCTTACATAAAAGAAGTGTGCAAAAACAATTGCTTCTGTTTGTATAATGGGTCTTTTCATATGCAGTGGGAAGGGAGTCTGTGCTTAGCCCTTTTCAGCGGGTGTCCCAGCCTAACCTCATCAACAGTGCTAAATTGGGATCTTCTAAGTAAGTTTTTAAAAGGAATTTTATATCAGTATGTGTGAAAGTTAAATTCCACCCGTATTACAAGATGAAAGTAAATGCGAACGCGTGAAAGCAATCTCGATTTACGCTAGAATAATTACGTGATTTCAGAACTTTAACACAAGTTAAAAATGTATCACAAAAAACATAAACAAATACATTTAAAAGTACAGTTACACTCATAATAACACTGTCTAATAAAATTATTTTTAAAAATTGCATTAAAACGTTATAAGGGCTTAAAGATGAGGTCTCATGTGCTAGAAAAAAAAGGGCATGCAAAGGGCTTTAAAGGGATAGAAAAGTCAAAATTAAATTTGCATGATTCCTTTAGAGCATGTAATTTTAAGACACTTTGAAATTCACTTCTATTTTCAAATGTGCTTCATTCTCTTGTTGTCCCTTGATAAAAAAGAATACGCACATATCCTACACTAGTGGGAGTTGGCTGCTGATTGGTGCCTGCACACATTTGTCTGTTGTGATTGGCTAACTGGATGTGCTCAGCAAGCTGCCAGTAGTGCAGTGCTGTTCCTTAAGCAAAGAATAACAATAGAATGAAGATAATGTAATAATAGAAGTAAATTGGAAAGGTGTTGAAAATTGTATGTTCTATCCAGATCATGAAAGAAAATTTTGGGGTTTGCTATCCCTTTAACATAGAGATACATATATATATATATATATATAAGCGAGTAAGTGAGTGCTGGGTTTTCTCTGTGTGTTGTATTAATTTGTTTTGTAATTTTCCCTATGGTTCTTGCACCCAGACCTGTCTGGGGTTAACTGCTTGTGGCTCTGGGGACAGCACAGCTTCCTGTGAGTGCCAGTGGCACCCAGGGCTGGGCATGTTGCAGGGTCATAAGATGTGTACCCGGTCCGGTATGAGAGTGCAGTTCCCTTCCGTGTTTTGTATATGTCTAGGGTGATTACATATTCCTGTGCACCCTTTTTTTGTTTTCAGTTTGTTTGGATTTGAAAGCTTGCATTGTGTGGCTGTTATAGGGTCTCAGGTATTTGGAAAGGACCTTGACGTGGTACCTGAGCTTGTCCCATTTGGCCAGATGCGGTGACTAACCTTTCCAGTTTTGCTTTTAAATCTTAGCTGAGAGCTTGTAAGTGAGTGCTGGGTTTTCTCTGTGTGTTGTATTAATTTGTTTTGTAATTTTCCCTATGGTTCTTGCACCCAGACCTGTCTGGGGTTAACTGCTTGTGGCTCTGGGGACAGCACAGCTTCCTGTGAGTGCCAGTGGCACCCAGGGCTGGGCATGTTGCAGGGTCATAAGATGTGTACCCGGTCCGGTATGAGAGTGCAGTTCCCTTCCGTGTTTTGTATATGTCTAGGGTGATTACATATTCCTGTGCACCCTTTTTTTGTTTTCAGTTTGTTTGGATTTGAAAGCTTGCATTGTGTGGCTGTTATAGGGTCTCAGGTATTTGGAAAGGACCTTGACGTGGTACCTGAGCTTGTCCCATTTGGCCAGATGCGGTGACTAACCTTTCCAGTTTTGCTTTTAAATCTTAGCTGAGAGCTTGTAAGTGAGTGCTGGGTTTTCTCTGTGTGTTGTATTAATTTGTTTTGTAATTTTCCCTATGGTTCTTGCACCCAGACCTGTCTGGGGTTAACTGCTTGTGGCTCTGGGGACAGCACAGCTTCCTGTGAGTGCCAGTGGCACCCAGGGCTGGGCATGTTGCAGGGTCATAAGATGTGTACCCGGTCCGGTATGAGAGTGCAGTTCCCTTCCGTGTTTTGTATATGTCTAGGGTGATTACATATTCCTGTGCACCCTTTTTTTGTTTTCAGTTTGTTTGGATTTGAAAGCTTGCATTGTGTGGCTGTTATAGGGTCTCAGGTATTTGGAAAGGACCTTGACGTGGTACCTGAGCTTGTCCCATTTGGCCAGATGCGGTGACTAACCTTTCCAGTTTTGCTTTTAAATCTTAGCTGAGAGCTTGTAAGTGAGTGCTGGGTTTTCTCTGTGTGTTGTATTAATTTGTTTTGTAATTTTCCCTATGGTTCTTGCACCCAGACCTGTCTGGGGTTAACTGCTTGTGGCTCTGGGGACAGCACAGCTTCCTGTGAGTGCCAGTGGCACCCAGGGCTGGGCATGTTGCAGGGTCATAAGATGTGTACCCGGTCCGGTATGAGAGTGCAGTTCCCTTCCGTGTTTTGTATATGTCTAGGGTGATTACATATTCCTGTGCACCCTTTTTTTGTTTTCAGTTTGTTTGGATTTGAAAGCTTGCATTGTGTGGCTGTTATAGGGTCTCAGGTATTTGGAAAGGACCTTGACGTGGTACCTGAGCTTGTCCCATTTGGCCAGATGCGGTGACTAACCTTTCCAGTTTTGCTTTTAAATCTTAGCTGAGAGCTTGTAAGTGAGTGCTGGGTTTTCTCTGTGTGTTGTATTAATTTGTTTTGTAATTTTCCCTATGGTTCTTGCACCCAGACCTGTCTGGGGTTAACTGCTTGTGGCTCTGGGGACAGCACAGCTTCCTGTGAGTGCCAGTGGCACCCAGGGCTGGGCATGTTGCAGGGTCATGAGATGTGTACCCGGTCCGGTATGAGAGTGCAGTTCCCTTCCGTGTTTTGTATATGTCTAGGGTGATTACATATTCCTGTGCACCCTTTTTTTGTTTTCAATTTGTTTGGATTTGAAAGCTTGCATTGTGTGGCTGTTATAGGGTCTCAGGTATTTGGAAAGGACCTTGACGTGGTACCTGAGCTTGTCCCATTTGGCCAGATGCAGTGACTAACCTTTCCAGTTTTGCTTTTAAATCTTAGCTGAGAGCTTGTAAGTGAGTGCTGGGTTTTCTCTGTGTGTTGTATTAATTTGTTTTGTAATTTTCCCTATGGTTCTTGCACCCAGACCTGTATGGGGTTAACTGCTTGTGGCTCTGGGGACAGCACAGCTTCCTGTGAGTGCCAGTGGCACCCAGGGCTGGGCATGTTGCAGGGTCATAAGATGTGTACCCGGTCCGGTATGAGAGTGCAGTTCCCTTCCGTGTTTTGTATATGTCTAGGGTGATTACATATTCCTGTGCACCCTTTTTTTGTTTTCAGTTTGTTTGGATTTGAAAGCTTGCATTGTGTGGCTGTTATAGGGTCTCAGGTATTTGGAAAGGACCTTGACGTGGTACCTGAGCTTGTCCCATTTGGCCAGATGCGGTGACTAACCTTTCCAGTTTTGCTTTTAAATCTTAGCTGAGAGCTTGTAAGTGAGTGCTGGGTTTTCTCTGTGTGTTGTATTAATTTGTTTTGTAATTTTCCCTATGGTTCTTGCACCCAGACCTGTCTGGGGTTAACTGCTTGTGGCTCTGGGGACAGCACAGCTTCCTGTGAGTGCCAGTGGCACCCAGGGCTGGGCATGTTGCAGGGTCATAAGATGTGTACCCGGTCCGGTATGAGAGTGCAGTTCCCTTCCGTGTTTTGTATATGTCTAGGGTGATTACATATTCCTGTGCACCCTTTTTTTGTTTTCAGTTTGTTTGGATTTGAAAGCTTGCATTGTGTGGCTGTTATAGGGTCTCAGGTATTTGGAAAGGACCTTGACGTGGTACCTGAGCTTGTCCCATTTGGCCAGATGCGGTGACTAACCTTTCCAGTTTTGCTTTTAAATCTTAGCTGAGAGCTTGTAAGTGAGTGCTGGGTTTTCTCTGTGTGTTGTATTAATTTGTTTTGTAATTTTCCCTATGGTTCTTGCACCCAGACCTGTCTGGGGTTAACTGCTTGTGGCTCTGGGGACAGCACAGCTTCCTGTGAGTGCCAGTGGCACCCAGGGCTGGGCATGTTGCAGGGTCATAAGATGTGTACCCGGTCCGGTATGAGAGTGCAGTTCCCTTCCGTGTTTTGTATATGTCTAGGGTGATTACATATTCCTGTGCACCCTTTTTTTGTTTTCAGTTTGTTTGGATTTGAAAGCTTGCATTGTGTGGCTGTTATAGGGTCTCAGGTATTTGGAAAGGACCTTGACGTGATACCTGAGCTTGTCCCATTTGGCCAGATGCGGTGACTAACCTTTCCAGTTTTGCTTTTAAATCTTAGCTGAGAGCTTGTAAGTGAGTGCTGGGTTTTCTCTGTGTGTTGTATTAATTTGTTTTGTAATTTTCCCTATGGTTCTTGCACCCAGACCTGTCTGGGGTTAACTGCTTGTGGCTCTGGGGACAGCACAGCTTCCTGTGAGTGCCAGTGGCACCCAGGGCTGGGCATGTTGCAGGGTCATAAGATGTGTACCCGGTCCGGTATGAGAGTGCAGTTCCCTTCCGTGTTTTGTGTATATATATATATATATATATATATATATATATATATATCTAAATATGTATATGTGTGTGTATTTGTTACCATTACTTTGTGAATGCGAGACCGCAACATTTTTATTTTCAACTCGTTATATGAGCGCGAATCGCAGAGCGAAAAAAAAAATACGTTTTAATGCTTGAACGCAAGCGCAACCTACTGATCCATCGGTAATCTAGCACTACCTTTTAAGATCCCTGATATGAATCTTTAGGAAGGGAACAGTTTGACCTTGGTGCTGATGTCAACAAGTAATAATTTCTAGGCTAATGTTTTGGAATCACTCTACATGGGTCTAATTCCATGTTCTTGTGTAGTATATGGTTCCTTAATAACAAACAGATACAACAGAGAAGAATTTCATTTTGTCTGTTTATTTTTTTAATTGCATGAACATAAAAAATTGATTACCCATGGGCTTTAAAACCTACTTTCTCCGTTTGAGGATATTCCCCGGTATACATGTTAAATCCTGCTTTTAAAATCTCAACAATTATTCACTCATAAGCTATTTTTTTTCACTATAATAACCTAAATAAATAGAATCTACATTTGAAAGTAAGATCGGGAAAGAGGATTAATGAGATTAAATGTGTACGAATGTAGAATGGCGAAATAGACTCTTTGGGATCTGTTGCTAGTATTTTTTTTTAGAGGTGATGTGCTTGAAAGAGGGATGCAGATGGAGATTTTTTTTTTTGAAAAATCATTTTTATTGAGAGTTTGGTTCAGATATACATCAAAACTTTACCAAGAAATAACATAATATTAAAGGGGCACACTTGCAAACATTGATACAAATAACAATCTCAGTTGGTTTATATAGTAGAGCCAAATATCTCAATGATTTTTTGTATCTAATAACAATTGAAAACGTTAAGATCAATAAGCTGCCGAGTCAAACAGTAAGTAGATAAGGTGACGGAGATTAAAGAATATATATCTGGGGAGTAGCAGCATCTATAGTTGGTGATAGGGGGTATGGGGAGAGGGTAGGGATCAGTCAGTGGGGTGGGGAAGAGGTAGAGAGAGAGAAAGAGAGAGAGAGTGGGAAAAAAGGGGGGGAGGAACAGGGTTAAGAAAAGAAATGTGTGCAGATACATAGTAGTTGTGGTGAAAGGGAAACTCATTCTAGTCCGAGAAGGTCTCCACCTAGGGGAACCAAATCTCATAATAGAGGGCAGTTTTGTCTAAGGATCCATACGAATATAGTTCCATCTGTTTAATATATTCCACAATAGTGAGGACCTGTGATCTGATATTTTTTCCATGATCATGCGATATCTAGTTTTGTAGCAATGAAGAGGTAAATTGCAAGGGCTTCCTTCCCTTTTGTTAATTCTGAGAAGTGTAAATGAAGTAGAGCAATCTCTGGTTTGAAAGGTAGGTCAATATGAAGTAAATTGAGAGTGCGGAAGAGCCATCTCCAAAGAGGGCGTATCCTAGGGCAGGACCGCCAAATATGTAGTGAAGTCCCTATCTGCTTACAACCTCGCCAGCATCTGGGGGAGTGGGTACCATGTATTCTATTCAGAGTGAGAGGTACTAAGTGCCATCGCACTAGGATCTTGTACTGTAGTTCCCAAAGAGTGGCACAGTGAAGGAGTTTTTTAGTTATGAGTATTTGTGCATGCCACGTGCTGGTGTCAGCTGTGAAACCTATCTCTTTCTCCCAGGCCTTATGTTGGGAAATTTTATGGAGAGTGGTTGGTTCAAGAAGGAGGTTATAATGGAAAGACAAAGCATGCCTAAGGTTTTGTCCCTGAAGCCATCTTGTCTCCCATATGGAGAGAGATCTCAAATTTTGTCTAGGGAACCCCCATGATTTTAGCCAGGAGCTCAGTCTAAAAGCCTAAAAATGCAGAGAGGAGGTACATCATATTTCAAACAAAATTGTGGGTGTGTGAGCCAGAGGCCTTGGTCGTAAAAGTCTGAGACTCGGGTAAGTTGTAGCTTTTGCCAGGACTTAACATGAGAGTCCGGTAGGCAGTAGAGAGCTCTGGTCAAAGTGAGGGCAGGGGAGGGGTGGGGCGCCAGGTCTGGGTTATGTCTGATGTAGTCCCAAAATTTTAGGGCATCTAGTATAGTTGGTAGTGGGTTCTCTAGTTTTTCCTTATAATGAGTGGGGATCCAGGGTAAATCAAGTAGGGAGAGTCCCGCCGGTAGTACAGTCGACTCAGTATCGACCCATCGAGGGCCATGATCTGTGCATGACCAGCTAAGTATGTGTGACAATCTGGCCGCAGTGTAATATAGGATAGCATTGGGTAGGGCTAAGCCCCCATGCGAAATTGGCCTCTGTAGTGTAGTCCTAGAAGTCCGAGGTCTATGATCTTTCCATATGTAATTTGTTATAAGACTCTGTAGTTTATTTAGTAAGGATCTGGGGATGTTGTATGGAATGCATCTAAATAGATAAGTGAGTTTGGGAATGAAAGACATTTTTATGGCTGCAATTTTTCCCGTCCAGGAAATTTCTTTGAATTCCCAAGTTAGAAGAAGATTCCAAAATTCTGGGAGTCTGTCCATGTAGTTTCTAGTTATTGTAAGTTCTGGATCGGGACTTAAATATGTGCCTAGAACTTTAATCATGTGAGGATTCCATTGAAAACGGTACATTTTCTGTAGGAGAAGAAGTTCTTGAGAGGGGATGTTTAAGTGTAGGGCCTCCGTTTTATCAATATTCAATTTGTAATAAGATAAGCGGCCAAATTCAGTAATTAGCTTGAACAAAGCTGGGAGAGAAGTGGTTGGTGAGGTGAGGAATAGGGTTATGTCATCTGCGTATAGGGATATGCAGTGAGACGTTGTTGCTAATTGTGCTACTGCAATGTGAGGGTGTAGCTTAATTGCTTGTGCTAAGGGTTCGATTGTTAACGCGAAAAGAAGGGGCAAGAGTGGGCATCCCTGCCTAGTGCCATTGGTGATTTGGAAAGCGCTGGATCTAAAGCCCACTCCTTTTACCTTGGCAGTGGGTGTCGTGTAAATAGCCCGGACCACTCTAATGAAGGCATCCAGAAGGTTGAAGGCTTCTAACGTGAGCCAGAGATAATCCCATCCCACCCTGTCAAAGGCCTTTTCGGCTTCCAGAGACAGGGCGAGAAATGGCACCATCCTTCTTTCCATAATTGAGAGAATATTAAGGATTCTCCTGGTTGCATCTGGCCCTTCTCTCTGTGGAACAAACCCTACCTGATCCGGGTGGATCAATCACTATCGAGAGTCGATCTGCCAGTATCTTAGTATATAATTTGGTATCTAAATTGAGTAGGGATATGGGTCGGTAACTACTGCATTGATCGGGAGGTTTCCCAGATTTCAAAATGGTAGTAATGATTGCCTCAAGGTATTCATTATTTATAGAACCCTTGTGCATAATTTCGGTGAATAATCTACATAGTATTTGAGCAATTACAGGTTGAAAAGATGTGTAAAAGCGTGCTGTATATCCATCAGGGCCTGGTGATTTCCCTAGTTTCAGGTTCTGAATTCCTTTTAGGACTTCCTCTTGAGTGATAGGGTTGTTAAGCATGGTAGAGCTCTCTATTGAGAGGAGAGGGAGATATAAAGAGCCTAAGAATGTTTTTATGTTATCTGTATTAGGTGGGGAGATGTCTGGGTTCTCTTTGATATTGTACAGGGAATGATAATACACTTGAAAGGTTGCACCTATATCCTTGGGGGAGTAGACCAATTTGTTCTCTGTGTTCCTGATCGAGAGTATTTTGGCCTGTGCTGTGCGGTGTCTGAGTTTGGCTGCTAATAATGTGGAGGCTTTATTGCTATGGTGGTAAAAGATCCTCTTAAATTTCTCTAATGTATCATATGTCTTTTGAAGCTCTAAGTCCTTGGTGACCTTAGCAATTTCTTGGGCTACCGAACTGGAATATGAGATATTTAGCTTTAGTCGGAGCTGTCTAAGTTGTATAACTAGGGTTGCCAGAGGGGCTCTCTGTTTATTACGTTTATCAGTATCAATTGTAATAAAATAACCTCTGAGATAAGCCTTGAGGGTAGCCCATAATATCTCTATTGGGGTCTGGGGATCGTCATTAATGATTAGGAATTCTGTTATCTTCTCCTGTATCTCAGTTTTAATGAGGGGGTCCGTGACCAAATAGTCTTTAAGTTTCCACATGGGAGGGGAGTGATGAGTAATGTGTGGGCTTGTAAATAAGGTAACGGCGTCGTGATCCGACCATGAAACTGGTAGTATTTTTGTGTAGGATATTTTGTCTAGTAATCTGGTACTGATGAAAAAGTAATCTATGCGAGTGAATGATCTGTGTGGGGGAGAATAGAAAGTATATTCCCTGTCCTGTGGATGAATCACTCTCCAGGAATCATATAGATCGTATTGACTAATAAGTTGTTGAAATGCCTTAGAGAGAGGGTGAGTGGCTCTCTCCAGAGTAGATATCTTGGGTCCCATCCTATCAAGGACTGGATCCCATATAAGATTGAAGTCCCCTCCTACAATTAATTCCCCCTGTTTCACAGTCGACACCAGTTTAAGTAATTTTGTCATGAATTTGATTTGTTTGGAATTTAGGTGCATAAATATTCATTAAAGTGACAAGATTTAGACTGGAACGAAGCCTCTAATACTATTGGGAATTCCTTAGAAGCGAGTGTAACGTTTTTATCTAGTGTCCAATGGGTCTCCTGTATAAATGCTACATCTATCTTAGATTTCCTCAACAAATTCATCAGTAGGCTACATTTTGTGGGGGAGTTTAGACCCTGGACATTGAAAGTCAGGAAGCGAAGACCCTCCATTTCCATCAAGGATACAAAAAGAGAAAGAGAGAGAGAGAGAAAAATAAAAAATAAAAAAAAAGAGGGGGAGGAGGGGATGAAGAGGTGGTTGGCGAGGGATATATGGATGGAATAAGGTTTTGGGTTTTATGCAGGTATCAGAGACATTGACTCCACACCAGTCGTAGTCTGAGGGAAATTAAAGTTTAAGTCTAAATGAATGTATGACTCAGCTATACTTATGTTAATGGTGGATAATATAAGGTAGTTCAGCGGACAAGAGCCGCTCAATAATAGGGAGGAAAGAAAGAAATAGCTATGTGAAAAGGTAAGCAAAATACAGTTGGTAAATTAAGGGGAGGAGGAGAGTAAGGTGAGAAAAAAAAAAAAAAAAAATAATACTTCTGTTGATTATGAGTTGCGAGAAATGGATTGAAACAGAAGTAGGGCTAATGATAACAAGCAGAGTGGATGATAGATTGATAATATTCGTGGGTCTATGTAATCTATGTAGTAGTTAAGTATATAGAGTAGTGAGGGATACATATGGGGGAGTCTGACGGCAATAGAGTCCCCCTGACAAGTAACATGGAGGAGGAGTGATAAGGAAGGAGGTGTAGTAAAGCTTGGGGCTTTATGAGAGTAATAATTAATGAGCAGATTAGGAATAAATAACACAGATGTGATATGTAGGTCAGTTACTTTAGAGCCTTGGTGGTTTGAGTTGTTCGTCGGGACATGGATATAGGGTAACTCTGTATATGATGGTTAAAAGGGTAGGTAAGGTTCTATTTGTTGTGTATAAGAGAGATAAGTTATTGAGGTGTGGTGCATGAAGAGAGGACTGATACAGGTGAGGGTAGGGTCCTTTTAATTCTTCCAATTACTCATATGTGTAGTCCCCCCATGACTCACAGGGTACTGTAATAGGCTTAATACATAAAAAAACAATATAGTTAGGGTGCAATATAACTAAGGAAGGTGGTTAGACATCGTAATGAGAATCATACTTCCACATTTTTGTCAATAGCCTGCTACTTTGTTTAAAAAGGAAAAGTTAGGGTTCAGTAGAATATTTGTACTTTCAATAAGAGTAAACAGCTATTATAGTGTGATTCTATCTACTACTTCCTTTAAACGAGAAATACATAAAAGATTATTAAGCTATATGAAACATATTAGTTAAAAATGAACATAAACATAAATATAACCATAAACAGAAGCATAAACAAAATAATGTCATACAGAAGAAGGCATGCCCCTGTAAATCAAACCTGTCTGTCGACAGTAGTTGTCCAATAGTGATGAGCTGCGCTTAGGATAATGGATAAGGTGAGCACCCATTTGTAAGCTCAGGTAGTCTATAGATGATATGACCTTATTATTGCTTTTGGACTATGAAAAATCCTTCTAGGAGGGAGGGGAGGTAAGAGAGAGCTAAAAGGGTAAGATAAGTACCCGTATGTGATCTCGTACAAGCTCCCTGGTCAGATTCAATCAGCTGACCTCTAGTTGAAAAAAGAAGTGTTATGCTAGGGAAGGGCCTTAGAACTAAAATGTTCTGTTTCTTTGTCTTCTGGAGTGGATTCTTCTGGATAATCTGTAAATCAGGCCTGTCTGTCTATAGTATTTGTCCAAGAGTGATGAACTGTGAATTAGATAATGGGTAAGATGAGTACCCGTTTGTGAGCTCAGTCTGTCTATAGGTGATATGACTCAATTATTGCTTTAGGATGTTGAAAGATCCTTCCAGGGTGGAGGGGATGTAAAAGAGAATTAATAGGGTAAGATAAGAACCCGTATGTGCTCTCGTACTAGCTCCCTGGTCGGGTCTAATCAGATAACCTCTAGTTAAGAAAGTAGGTGTGATGCTGGGGAAGGGTCTTAGGACCACAGTTTTCTGTACCTTTGGCTTGTGGGGTGGATCTTCTGGGTAATGGTTTCCATTCAGGTGCATCCGAGTTTAGGGATCCTGGTTGTTCCAAGTTCTGGGGGCTTTGGTTTGTTTCCTGAGTAAGGTCCAGGGATTGCAAGATTTTCATACCCTGGTCAGGCTTAGAGATAACATATGAGCGGTCCCCGTGCTGGAAGTAGATCTTTACAGGAAATCCCCATCTGTATTTTACATTATGGCAACGGAGATGTTGTGTAAGTTGTTGAAATGTCCTGCGTTTGGCCAAAGTATGTGGTGATAGGTCTGGAAATATTTGTATAATATCATATATCAGGTTTTTGTTCATGAAGGAGGCATGTAGTATTTTTTCCTTCAGTGTATAGTAATGGAGTCGGACTATAATGTCTCTTGGCATATCTGAAGATACATTCCGCTGACGTAGGGCTCTATGGTCTCTGTCAATTAGGTATTCTTGTTCTGCAGAGGGTCTGAGAAGCTCAGTGAAAAGTCTGGAGAGATATTTGTGTAAGTCGGAAGAGCTGACATCCTCAGGTACTCCCTCTAATGCAAAGATTGTTGCGTCGGGACCTGTCTTCTAGGTCCGCTAACTTTGTCTCCAGATATGTGATCTGTTCTGCCAGGTTTTGAGAATATGCTAAGAGGTTGGAATGATCCATGCTAAGATCCTCATACTTGCGCTCCAATGACTCTGTGCATTCTCCTAGGGAAGCAATATGTCCCTATTCAATTCACTTACTGATTGCCTGAAATCTTGCTTAAGAGATGAGTGATGGGTGTCCATCTTATCTGCTAAGGCTTTAATAGAATCAAGGATGGTAGTTTGGGAGGCATTGTGCCGATCTTTGGATGAGGTAGTGGATTTGAGGACTTCACCGTATAAGGAAATAGCATCCCTAGAATCATCCTCTGAACCTTCTGGTCAGAGGAAGGTTTACTATGAAAATGATCATTTAAAGTCCTTTTAGGATGATCTTGGTGTTTCTGTTTTTTCTTTCCATTATGAGCCATCTGAGCCATGAGTGATAGGTTCCCAGGAGGGGCTCACCAAGAAAGACTAATAATGTGTCAGGAGAGCAAATCCTTCCTTAATGATAGATGGGTCAGGGGGGGTTTATACCGCCCGGCTCCCCTGTGGCTTGGGGCTTAGCTCTGCATATTAGATATTATGTCTTCTGATATGAATATGATGTTCTGAAGTAGTTGAGAGCGTTGTTAATGTAGGGAATCTCGAATAATGAGAAATATTGATACCATAAGCAAAGGTTTAATAAGAGCCCTCTGGTCAACAGCTACCCTCCTAGGGAATTGCCTCCTATGGGCGAAGTGGGTAAATGGAAGAGGGGATATGACCCACAGGTATACAAACCCTGCAGGAAAGGGAGGAGGGAGCTGTTTTATGTGGCTACAAGTGTAAACAGATTATAGTCACCAGGTGATCTATATAGATGCCACCTCTTGTAGGTTATGAAGAGAAGGACCACTGAGTTATAAATGTGGGGTAACTATGCTCTGTGACCCTTAATAATCAGTATGATGTTAAGAGCCCTCTAAATATATCAAGCTATTTCCCACGTGGTTCCTATAGCAATGTGCTATAGCTCTTGAGAATGCTACTTAGCGTAGTTATTGGCGTTTGCAAAGGTGTTAATGAATCTGAAATACAGTGAGTAATCTTCAATATTATTTTGGATTTTACTGTATGTGGGTGGCTCCTCTCATCTAAAATCGATGTATCACCCCTCTTTTGTCACTCTTCAAATCAGGCCTGTGCTGAAATCTATGGGGAAGCAGCACTTGTTGTTGCTAGAAATTTTCAAATGACCTTGAGACCTGGGCCTGACATGGCTCTATAACATAGGTTGGGAGATGTCTGTTATCTATCCCCTCGGTATTTAAGGTAGGTCTATTTGTCCTGCAGGTGTTCTATGATATATATGTGCAGCAGTATAGTCTTACCGGGGACCAATGTTACTGAGTCTCTTACCGGTCGGTGACAGCCTGGAGGTATACACGTGGCGGGAAAGGACGCGGCCCACTCTCAGAGCTGAGGATAGATCCGGACACCTGCTAGGTCGAGAAGAAGTGTCTGCTGCTTAGCCCCTAGTAACGTGGACAGTCACTTGGGTCCCGGGAGTGTGAGGTCCGGTGTTGTTTCTCGCAGGCTCATATCAGGATAGGCTTACCAGGTGACTCCTTGAATATATTTTCTTTCTGCGTGAACCGCCGCTCAGCAAGGCCCCCGTCAAACTCTGTGTGTCCTCACCTTCCCTCCGGTCAATCTGGAAGTGGAATTCCGATCTCCCCAGGCACACCACGATGTCCCAATGATGGCTCCTCCGGGTCCGGAAGGCAGCGGTAGGCAGAGCTCTGTGTGTTTCTTTAGGCCATAACCTCTGCTGATTGCCTGACAAGCACCAAGCCACGTACCTCCAAAATATCCCCTGTCAAGCTTAGTCTTCTTGCTGTGGGGGTTATATCAGGTTAAGTAAGGTGGTTGGAGCTTAGAATTTCCGTAGGGAATCCCTAATTTAAACTTAATCTAGACGGAGCTCTCTAGAGATGCGTCCGTTCCACTCTGCAGTTGGCTCCTCCTCCAGATGGAGATTTTTTAAGGAAAATAAAAGTGAAAAAAGATAATTAATTAATTAATTAATGCATTTTATTATTGCACTAATGCTTGCGCATAATTATGTGTTTAACCCTTGCAAATGGATAGGCATAGGCAGAATCAGCACTAGAGCAGCTGTGCATTATAGAAGGGGCATTTGGCAGTTTCGTTCACTGCCAAATGCAGAAGGCTGTGGACGCTTGTGTCATTCAGTTCTTTTTAGAGTAACATTTTTCTTGTGAAGTTGCAACAAACTAAGAACTGTGCAAATCCAGATCTTAGTGTGCTGCAATTCCACAAGAATACATCTGGCTTCCGAAAAGAGATGAAGGCCACAAGCGGCTGCCTTCTTCTGCATTCGGATGCTAACAAAACTGCAGAATGCCCATACCTAGTTTGACAGACATGGATAAATAATTTCCACAAATATGTGTGAGATTCATTACATCCTCAAGATAAATGAATGACCTAGTAACTCCCCTAGTCATAAATATGTCATAATAAGTACATCACACATGAAAAAATAGTAACTTACCAAGAGATGGAAAATAACTAGTACTTTCTGCGTGATTGTACCAATCCACATCCAACCCTGCCACTAACTCTTCAAGATATGAACCATTACATCTTAGACGTACAAAAGAAAAAGTCTCCAAAAAAAAAAATCCAAACAAATCTCTACTAGACATGCAGAAGAACCAGTGACTTCCTAAAAGATAGATGAACCAGTATCTTCCCTAGATATGTATAATGTACGTATGCTCATATGTTCCACTGCCGGTCCTCTGGATGAGCTCCAAATCCTCTTTCAAGTTACTACAGGATAGGTTGCACCCTGTGCTCAGAGTATCTGCTGGGCTGTCCATCTCTGAGATCTCGCTAACCCGACTTGCATTAACTTCAATTGTGCTCAATTGATCTTGTTTATTTTCAACTTTTAATATGAGCGAAAAACCTGACAGGCCCAAACTCTTTTTAGCTTACACATAACTATTAGCGCTCCGCTAGTAATCTTGCCCAAAATGTTTAATTATGCAGAATTAAAAAACTTTGATTATTTATTTTGCTTCCTTTTTCTGTAATTTATCTCTTACAATTGTAGCATTTTTACTACACTCTGGCCTAGATTTGGAGTTTGGCGTTAGCCGTGAAAACCAGCGTTAGAGGCTCCTAACGCTGGTTTTAGGCTACCTCCGGTATTTGGAGTCACTCAAAATAGGGTCTAACGCTCACTTTTCAGCCGCGACTTTTCAATACCGCAGATCCCCTTACGTAAATTGCGTATCCTATCTTTTCAATGGGATTTTTCTAACTCCGGTATTTAGAGTCGTGCCTGAAGTGAGCGTTAGACATCTAATGACAAAACTCCAGCCGCAGGAAAAAAGTCAGTAGTTAAGAGCTTTCTGGGCTAACGCCGGTTTATAAAGCTCTTAACTACTGTGCTCTAAAGTACACTAACACCCATAAACTACCTATGCACCCCTAAACCGAGGTCCCCCCACATCGCCGACACTCGATTAAATTTTTTTAACCCCTAATCTGCCGACCGCCACCTACGTTATACTTATGTACCCCTAATCTGCTGCCCCTAACACCGCCGACCCCTATATTATATTTATTAACCCCTAATCTGCCCCCCACAACGTCGCAGCCAGCTACCTACAATAATTAACCCCTAATCTGCCGACCGCAAAGCGCCGCCACCTACGTTATACTTATGTACCCCTAATCTGCTGCCCCTAACACCGCCGACCCCTATATTATATTTATTAACCCCTAATCTGCCCCCCACAACGTCGCCTCCACCTGCCTACACTTATTAACCCCTAATCTGCCGAGCGGACTGCACCGCTATTATTATAAAGTTATTAACCCCTAATCCGCCTCACTAACCCTATAATAAATAGTATTAACCTCTAATCTGCCCTCCCTAACATCGCCGACACCTAACTTCAAACATTAACCCCTAATCTGCCGACTGGAGCTCACCGCTATTCTAATAAATGCATTAACCCCTAAAGCTAAGTCTAACCCTAACACTAACACCCCCCTAAGTTAAATATAATTTAAATCTAACGAAATAAATTAACTCTTATTAAATAAATTATTCCTATTTAAAGCTAAATACTTACCTGTAAAATAAATCCTAATATAGCTACAATATAAATTATAATTATATTATAGCTATTTTAGGATTTATATTTATTTTACTGGTAACTTTGTATTTATTTTAACCAGGTACAATAGCTATTAAATATTTAAGAACTATTTAATAGCTAAAATAGTTAAAATAATTACAAAATTACCTGTAAAATAAATCCTAACCTAAGTTACAATTAAACCTAACACTAGACTATCAATAAATTAATTAAATAAACTACCTACAATTACCTACAATTAACCTAACACTACACTATCAATAAATTAATTAAATACAATTCCTACAAATAAATACAATTAAATAAACTAACTAAAGTACAAAAAATAAAAAAGAACTAAGTTACAAAAAATAAAAAAATATTTACAAACATAAGAAAAATATTACAACAATTTTAAACTAATTACACCTACTCTAAGCCCCCTAATAAAATAACAAAGCCCCCCAAAATAAAAAAATGCCCTACCCTATTCTAAATTACTAAAGTTCAAAGCTCTTTTACCTTACCAGCCCTGAACAGGGCCCTTTGCGGGGCATGCCCCAAGAAGTTCAGCTCTTTTGCCTGTAAAAAAAAACATACAATACCCAAGCCCCCCAACATTACAACCCACCACCCACATACCCCTAATCTAACCCAAACCCCCCTTAAATAAACCTAACACTAAGCCCCTGAAGATCATCCTACCTTGTCTTCACCTCACCGGGTATCACACCGATCCGTCCTGGCTCCGATATCTTCATACAACCCAAGCGGGGGCTAGACATCCACTGAAGAAGTCCAGAAGAGGGTCCAAAGTCTTCATCCTATCCGGGAAGAAGAGTAGATCCGGACGGGCAACCATCTTCTTCCAAGCGGCATCTTCTATCTTCATCCGATGAGGACCGGCTCCATCCTGAAGACCTCCACCGCGGACCCATCTTCTTCCGGCGACGTCCAACTGAAGAATGACGGTTCCTTTAAGGGACGTCATCCAAGATGGCGTCCCTCGAATTCCGATTGGCTGATAGGATTCTATCAGCCAATCGGAATTAAGGTAGGAATATTCTGATTGGCTGATGGAATCAGCCAATCAGAATCAAGTTCAATCCGATTGGCTGATCCAATCAGCCAATTAGATTGAGCTCGCATTCTATTGGCTGTTCCGATCAGCCAATAGAATGCGAGCTCAATCTGATTGGATCAGCCAATCGGATTGAACTTGATTCTGATTGGCTGATTCCATCAGCCAATCAGAATATTCCTACCTTAATTCCGATTGGCTGATAGAATCCTATCAGCCAATCGGAATTCGAGGGACGCCATCTTGGATGACGTCATTTAAAGGAACCGTCATTCGTCGTTCAGTCGTCGGCCAGGATGGATGTTCCGCGTTGGAGGTCTTCAGGATCCTGCCGCTCCGCTCCGGATGGATGACCATAGAAGATCCCGCTTGGATGAAGACTTCAATCGGATGGAAGACCTCTTCTGCCCCGCTTGGATGAAGACTTCAGCCGGATCATGGACCTCTTCAGCCCCCCGCTTGGGCTTGGATCAGGACATCGGAGGAGCTCTTCTGGATCGATCGGTGAACCCGGTGAGGTGAAGACAAGGTAGGAAGATCTTCAGGGGCTTAGTGTTAGGTTTATTTAAGGGGGGTTTGGGTTAGATTAGGGGTATGTGGGTGGTGGGTTGTAATGTTGGGGGGCTTGGGTATTGTATGTTTTTTTTTACAGGCAAAAGAGCTGAACTTCTTGGGGCATGCCCCGCAAAGGGCCCTGTTCAGGGCTGGTAAGGTAAAAGAGCTTTGAACTTTAGTAATTTAGAATAGGGTAGGGCATTTTTTTATTTTGGGGGGCTTTGTTATTTTATTAGGGGGCTTAGAGTAGGTGTAATTAGTTTAAAATTGTTGTAATATTTTTCTTATGTTTGTAAATATTTTTTTATTTTTTGTAACTTAGTTCTTTTTTATTTTTTGTACTTTAGTTAGTTTATTTAATTGTATTTATTTGTAGGAATTGTATTTAATTAATTTATTGATAGTGTAGTGTTAGGTTAATTGTAGGTAATTGTAGGTAGTTTATTTAATTAATTTATTGATAGTCTAGTGTTAGGTTTAATTGTAACTTAGGTTAGGATTTATTTTACAGGTAATTTTGTAATTATTTTAACTATTTTAGCTATTAAATAGTTCTTAAATATTTAATAGCTATTGTACCTGGTTAAAATAAATACAAAGTTACCTGTAAAATAAATATAAATCCTAAAATAGCTATAATATAATTATAATTTATATTGTAGCTATATTAGGATTTATTTTACAGGTAAGTATTTAGCTTTAAATAGGAATAATTTATTTAATAAGAGTTAATTTATTTCGTTAGATTTAAATTATATTTAATTTAGGGGGGTGTTAGTGTTAGGGTTAGACTTAGCTTTAGGGGTTAATACATTTATTGAAATAGCGGTGAGCTCCAGTCGGCAGATTAGGGGTTAATGTTTGAAGTTAGGTGTCGGCGATGTTAGGGAGGGCAGATTAGGGGTTAATACTATTTATTATAGGGTTAGTGAGGCGGATTAGGGGTTAATAACTTTATTATAATAGCGGTGCGGTCCGGTCGGCAGATTAGGGGTTAATAAGTGTAGGCAGGTGGAGGCGACGTTGTGGGGGGCAGATTAGGGGTTAATAAATATAATATAGGGGTCGGCGATGTTAGGGCAGCAGATTAGGGGTACATAGGGATAATGTAAGTAGCGGCGGTTTACGGAGCGGCAGATTAGGGGTTAATAATAATATGCAGGGGTCAGCGATAGCGGGGGCGGAAGATTAGGGGTTAATAAGTGTAAGGTTAGGGGTGTTTAGACTCGGGGTACATGTTAGAGTGTTAGGTGCAGACGTAGGAAGTGTTACCGCATAGCAAACAATGGGGCTGCGTTAGGAGCTGAACGCGGCTTTTTTGCGGGTGTTTTTTTTTCAGCTCAAACAGCCCCATTGTTTTTTATGGGAGAATCGTGCACGAGCACGTTTTTGAGGCTGGCCGCTTGCGTAAGCAACTCTGGTATCGAGAGTTGAAGCTGCGTTAAAAATGCTCTACGCTCCTTTTTTGGAGCCTAACGCAGCCTTTATGTGGACTCTCAATACCAGAGTTATTTTTATGGTGCGGCCAGAAAAAAGCCGGCGTTAGCTACGCGGGTCTTTACCGACAAAACTCCAAATCTAGCCGTATGAGAAGGTAGCGTGTATTCCGTGGAATGCAGAACAGTGACCCCTACATAATATACTGCACAGTGATGTCTATATCTTCCTGATATTGGCTATAACAAAATAAACAAGATAATTATATTCCGGATGTTTTTAAGGGGTATTTCCTGCAAAACAATATATGTTTTTCTAAGCAAATTACCGTTATAAATACTTTTAAAACATTTATTTTGCATGCACATCTCTAGAGATGATAGTGAATGATTTCTGATGCATAAATAAAATATTGATTTTAATGTTTTCTTGAGAAGTGATATCCGTGCCTTTGCATTGTGCATATTTATAATATATAACCTACAGTGATTTCCCCTCCTAGAGAGCTTAGTTAAGGTCTATTTAGATGATTCCTGTTCCCATTATTACCCCTTCAGTCCAAGATGCCAATATTTGAAGAAGAAAAAATAAATACTTTTGGTAAACATTTTGTAGCTGAGCAATTGAGTATGTTGGTTACAGGAATATTAACCACACCCACTAAGGGTTTTCATAGTTCTTTTTTCTCTGCTGCTCCCCACTATGCCCAGTGCAAATTGCACACAATATGCTCAAAACATAAATATTGTATTATTAAACTGCAGGAGATAAAACAGATGGCAGTTCACCAAATTAGATACATTATTTTATTATTCTGTTCCTTTAATGTAAAGTGCTAGAGACCCCAATATCACAATATGCAAATGAAATGTACAGTAGATCAACATATAACACAGTGTTCTCCCCAGTACCTTTTAATGGGTGCACCACCAGGCTGATTTTACTGATCACCCGGCTGATCAACTGTCCCCATTTGAGAGGGACAGACCCTACTTCTGAGCTCTGTCCAAATGAAACAGCCATATGTCTCTATTTGCAGAATTTCCCTAAGCCCCATCCATGGAGCATACAAAAATGACCACAAACACACCCACTGACCACCCAGACACACCCACAATCCCATTCACTAACCACTTCTATAACACCCCCTCCCAACATGGCTCCTCCCACAAAACAGCAATCTACTGAGTCACTGATACCCAGCCACAAACTTTGGGAGGTATGTGATTTTACTGGCTACCCTACTAAAATATAAGCTAAAATCAGTTGATATCAAACATTGTCACTGTTCATTGCTCAGTTGCTATCATTGAATACATTTATGTTAAATTATGCAAATAATTTTTGCTTTGGATAGCAGAAAATTGTATCATCTTAGAAATGATTACACTGCTCCCACCCAGCTACTTTATAATGCTACCCAGCTGGCAACATTTTCTGTAAAGAACACTGAAACACATGATTCCTGTAACTTTAGATATACATGCCAAGTCCACACCTCAGGGTAAATTTTCACATGGGCCAGAATATTAGAAAAAGTCCAAAGTGTGGAATTGTCCCAAGAAATCTGGGACAGTTGCCAGGTCTGCTCAGCATATTTACATCTATGGATTGGGTCACTATCTTTGTTTTTTATTATTATCTGCTTTCTCTATAGTTTGTTTTCCACTTTCCAATCAACATCCAGTTAAAATAATTTGAGCTATAAGGTATGTTAATCAGTAAGTAAAGGATAAGTTTACAAAAAAGGTATGTGCTTCCCTGGCATTAGAATTTGGATGTGATTTATAAGTTGTTTCACCAGCTATAGTATTTTTCCTGTTTTCCTTTTATTTACAATAAGTCTGCACAACTTAAAGGGACAGTTAAGTAAAAATTAAATCAGGATTTAGCTAAATCATGCAATTATTTATTATCAAATCTGCTTTGTTTTCTGGGTATCCTTTGTTGCAGAGTGACCATTGCTACAAACATTGTTGCAAGCACTGTTACCATAGAGTACTAAAGACACGTGTATGCTCCTGAGCCTACCTATGTATACTCTTCAACAAAGAATGCCAAAGGTTTTCTGTTTCCATTTTTTAATAACATGCTTTATCTAAACTATGAAAGTTTAATTTTGACTTGACTGTCCCTTTAATTATGTTATTTTGAGCCTAGACAACACCACCATTGGGTATGTGCTTTTCACATGATAGATAAACTATGTTCCAGGGACTGGGACATATGGGGAAGTTTTTCCAGGGCCAAGAAAATTATAATTTCCTGCACATAATAATATCAGTGGCAAAATATTTCAGGAGAGAGGTGTTTATTTTGCTGTACATAATTGTAAAAAAGGAGCTTCATCGAATCAGATTGGGTGCACATGCTTAGATATAAGAAGACCTCCCCCCAAATACCCATATCCAGGGAAGAAATCAGAAGCAATACAATTTCTAGGAGGGGAAATCCCATGGGCAGCTAAGATTTTAAAGCAAAGCTGTGAGAATATAAAAGGGTATACTGGCAAGGAATTCTTGGAAAGGTGGTATCCTGACAATGACTGGCAGAATTTTCCTTCCCTGAAACTGGCACTAAGGATGAAAGACTTGTTCTATTAACTCCTAGTTAGAAATTTAGTGTGGAATAAAGTAAAATTAAGAACACTGAGTAGTAAAGCATGGAATATAATGTGCAAATCTATATATCAACAAAGTAGACATCTTAAATCAATATTTCCTCTGTAACCATATTCCATTGTAGAGGAACTTAAAGGGACACTTGGAAGTTATTCAGTGCAACTGTAAAAAGCTGACAAAATATTACATGAACATCTATATGTAAAAAAGGAAGATGTTTTACCTCAAAATGTCTTCAGCTCACAAAAGTAAGTGTTGTGTGAACAGATATGCTGTAGTACTGTCAGCTGCAGAATGGAAAAAAAACAGCCAATCAGCTTTATCAAGTGGTGATGTCACACTTTGCTTTACTGTGATCTTAAAAGGGTACTGAAATCTTGTGAGATTTAATCGTAATATTCCTTAAACTGAGTATTGAAATAGCAAGACTGGTATTCTATGGAGCAAGGTGCCCTCCGTACTTTCTTCAATACTGAAAGGAAGTACAATCAACAGTGCATTTATGCTTTACACCAAACCTGCTTCAAAGGAAATGTACTCACTAGGAAGCCGTTATGAGTTCCAGAATTTTATTGAAGACTCACAACAAATATATCTTCAGAAAACTTTAATGAAATTGCTTGAAGATATATTTGTTGAGAGTCTTCAATACAATCCTTGAACTCATAATGGTCTCCAAGTAAGTACATTCCTTTTGAAGCAGGTTTGGTGTAAAGTGTTACTGCACTATCGACTGTAATTTCTTTCAGCATTGAAGAAAGTGTGGAGGACACCTTCCTGTAGAGGCCTGCACTGCCATAGAATACCTGTTTAAGGAATTGGAATTGGAGACACCAGGGCTGGCAGTGACCTGAAGGGAAGTTAAATATTTCTTATTATTCGTTTATAAATGTTATTGTACTTTTTCTCAAATAACAAGACTGTGCTACCCATGCCAGCTGCATGGGATGTGGCTACTGAGCAAATGCTGAGGTAAAATATCTTCCTTTTTTACATACAGATGTTAAGGTGATATTTTCTAGTAAGCTTTTTATCACTTTCAAGTGCTTCAACATTTGTGTATAATGTCCCTTTAAAATATTCAATCTGGCTGCATATCCAAGGAGTGCAAGGGAGTGTGTATCTATATCAGCACAATCACTTCCTTTTCCTCCTCAGTTCAAAATCTCTGTGAAATCCTTTGAGATTATGGTGAAATCCCTCTAGATCCTGGTTTCTCAACAGCCGGGCCGTGGCCCAGTATCGGGCCGTGATAGCCCTGCTGGTGGGCCCCGACCTGTCATGCCCCCACTGCACACTCTTACCCCACTGCACACCAGGGGCAGACTGATACTAATCAAGGCCCCAGGAAAACTGTCTCACACTGACCAAAATGTATTCAATTGTATGCAAATGAACATGGTAGCCTCCCTGCCCTGCCCCCAACAGGCCCCTCAACCTCCAGAGCCAGGACCCCAACATTAAGGTCCAGAGAAAGGGCACCAAACCTCCAGGGCCAGACCCCTCCCCACACTCCATGGCCCTCACAGTGACAGACCCCCACCAGGGCCCCCACTAAACCCACACTTTTTTTGCTTAGTTACTCATAGGGCAACTGAAAACTCCAGCTTAAGGAGTGCACCACGATCCGTGGAGATGCCATTTGTGGGCCCCCCTACATGCTGGTCCCTCGGCCCAGGTCCTATTTGCCCTGGACATGTCTAGCTAAAATTTACTGGGCCTTGAGGTCACTTTGGTTGAGAACCACTGCTCTAGATCACAGCAAAGTATGAGCTGTGAACTCAGCAGACCTGATGCTGATTGGCTGTTTGTTTTTCACCATACAGATGAAAGTAGGTAGAGGAATGAATTAATGGTAACTGCTCATAGAGTTTATTCTAGCCCTAAATGGACAATCTTCTCCAGATTTGTTGTTGTTTGAAAAGATAGATAATCCCTTTATTACCCATTCCCCAGTTTTGCATAACCAACAGTGTTATATTAATATACTTTTTACCTCTGTGATTACCTTTTTCTAAGCCTTGGCAAACTGCCCCCTTATTTCAGTTCCTTTGACAGACATGCATTTTTGCCAATCAGTGATTGCTCTTAAATAACTCCACAGGAGTGAGCACAGAGTTATCTATATGACACACATTAACTAACAGTGTCTAACTGTCAAAAACTGTCAAAATGTACTAAGATAAGAGGCAGTTCAACAGCTTAGAAATTATCATATTAACCTACCTAGGTTTAGTTTTACAAAAAGAATACCAAGAGAACAAAGCAAATTTTATGGTAAAAGTTAATTGGAAAGATGTTTAGAAATTCATGCCCTATATATATATATATATATATATATATATATATATATATATATATATATATATATATATATATATAATTTATATTTATCATGAACATTTAATTTTGACTAGACTGTCCCTTTAAATAAAGAAACACCAAGGCAAACATCACAGGCTAGAAGAGAATATATGCTACATTATTGTGGCCACTTCATTTCAGCTGTTTCCGTGCGAGCCTTAAGGTTCGCGGGAAACAGGAGTTAAGAAGCAGCAGTCTTAAGACCACTGCTCCTTAACTCATACGCCTCCTCTGAGGCTGCGGTCTGCAATTTGCCCGATCGTGTACCATCGGGTTGATTGACACCCCCTGCTAGCGGCCGATTGGCCGTGAATCTGCAGGGGCGACATCGTTCACCAGAACTGCTTGTGCAATGTTAAATGTCGACAGCGTATGCCCCCTAGACTTTGTTTTATAACTATAGGAAATACAATTTCTACTTCAATATGAAGCATAATATTAAAGGGATATGAAAGTCAAAATTAAACTTGCATGATTCAGATAGAGCAGGTCATTCTAAGACACTTTTAAATTCACTTCTATTTTCAAATGTACTTCATTCTCTTAGTATCCCTTGTTAAAACATGAATACGCACATATCATACACTAGTAGGAGCTGCTGCTAATTGGTGCCTGCACACACTTGTCTCCGCTTCCTGTCAGTAGTGCAATGCTGTCCCTTCAGCAATGGATAACAAGAGAATGAAGAAAAATTGATAATAAAATTATATTGGAAAGTTGTTTAAAATTGTATGTTCTATCTGAATCATAAAAGAACATTTTGGGGTTTACTATCCTTTTAAGACATTTGTCCTTTTAAACAAGCTATTCCCTTCCTTCCTTAAAGGGACACTGAACCCAAATTTTTTCTTTCGTGATTCAGATAGAGCATGCAATTTTAAGCAACTTTCTAATTTACACCTATAATCAATTTTTCTTCGTTCTCTTGCTTTCTTTATTTGAAAAAGAAGGCATTTAAGCTATTTTTTTTGGTTCAGTACCATGGAAAGCACTAGTTTATTGGTGGGTGAATTTATCCACCAATCAGCAAGAACAACCCAGTTTATTCACCAAAAATGGGCCGGCATCTAAACTTACATTCTTGCATTTCAAATAAAGATACAAAGAGAATGAAGACAATTTGATAATAGGAGTCAATTAGAAAGTTGCTTAAAATTGCATGCTCTATCTGAATCACAAATGGAAAAATTTGGGTTCAGTGTCCCTTTAACTAAATATGAGATATTTTTGTTTATATTTCTGTTATTTATCTGTGTGTTTTTAGCGACTGTGAGTGAATGTTTATTATTCCTATGGGTTTATATTGTAACATTTCTGTTTGTTCTGTTTCTATGCATTGTTACATTGTTAATTTTGCTGTATATATCTGTAGCTATATTTGAATGGATTGTCTGCATTCCATGTATCTGTAAATTTGTATTTTTCTATGTGCAAATTTCTGTCTGATGTTTGTTTTATATTCCTCTATCCCTGCTTTTTTAAACATTGGTGTACATTCAGTAAATTAATATCTAACAGAAAATAAATAGCTTCAACATTGCAACTCAAAAATTGCAGAATTCCTAAAAATGTGAACACGCCCCTCATTACAGCTGTGAGTTGAGTGTTAAACTCCATTATAATCAAAGGAGCAGCATCTGTTTCCTAGCAGCAACACAAAGTCCTGGGCACGAAGAAAGGCGATCCGACCAACAGCGTAAAAATAAAAAAAAAAGTCCAAATCATTGCAGAGAAAGCAATTTTAATCAACTTTCCTATTATCTTATTTGCTTTGTTCGCTTTGTATTCTATGTTGAAATGCATACACAGGTATGCTCAGGTGCAGCAATCCACTACTGTGAGCTAGCTGAACACATTGGATAAGCCAATATCAAGACAAGAGGCATATATGCAGCCACCAATTAACAGCTAGCTCCCAGTAGTGCATTTCTGCTCCAGAGCCTGCTTAGGTATGCATTTCAACAAATAATACCAAGAGAACAAAGCAAATTTGATAATAGAAGTAATTTTTTAAATTTTCTTGTGAAAGTGCAACATACTAAGATCAGTGCAAATCCAGATCTTAGTGTGTTGCACTTTCAAAAGAACAAATTCAGATCCAAAAAGAGCCTAATGCTGCTGGTGGCTGCCATCTTCCATGAGGCAGCTAACGAATGACCCGAATGCACATGCCTAATTTGTATTATGTGTATGGTTTGTGTTCGTGGAGCGCTAATTTTACGCACGCTCGTAAACAGACAAATTCTCCCATTTACAGGTGTGTGGTAAATAATCAGCTATTACAAATGACTGATTATTGTTACTGCAAGCACCCAATTATCGCTCTGAAAATTAACCCCAATTGCCCAAAAAATAAAGCAGATTGTAGGTTTTTTATTAAGAAATCAAGTAGCTTAGGTCCTGTGCTGTGTATGACGGCATCAAAACGAGGCTCCCATTGAGCCTATGGAAGTGCACTCTTGTGAGCGCAATGCTTCCGTGCAATGTGCAAGCAAGGTTGCATTAACATTGCAGCTAACTTGTAATACCAGCACACATTTACATGCACTGGTATTACTAAGTGGAGCGTAAATATCGCTTTTGCGAAAGCGATATTTTGCCCTCCACTTGTAAACTTGCCTTTAATGTTTTTTTGTGAATGTCATTGGTGGATTTCCCATTAATGCGCTGAGAGCATAAAGAGTGTGTGTATATGTTATGTGCATGCTACAAGTATTACTGTGTGTATATATTTTTGTTTACTGTGTGTATAGTTGCTTGGCTTTTCTGCAGCCTGTGAATGTTGCACAGGGTATACATTTGTGTATATCTATGTGCATGTATAGTATTCTGTGTGTCTGTATGTATATGTGTCTTAGTGATGTGTCTTTGTGTATGAATCATGTTTAGTACACTTATTTGTGTCAGATTCTGAGCAGTGATAATGTCTGAGCAGAGAAGAGATATAAATAGCTTGGTTCTCCGCAGCCAATTAATCAGCTTGTTACTCTTTTGGATCTGATTGGCCAAATTGGCTTTAATTAGAGGGGCCAAATCAAACTCACTGGCTCTCAGATTAATGAGGGTTCAAATCAAACTCACTGGCTCTCAGATTAATGAGGGTTCACTATATATGATCAGAAGAACAGAAGACAAAGACACAAGTTTCTACCCTTATACTTATAATTGTTCACACATATGCATGAAAAAAACTACATGTTCCAACATACAGCGACATATGGGTTAATATAAACGTACCTGTAAATAATACACTCACCCACATGCACTGAGATGCTGTAATATGCAAAGGCATGCAGGCACACAGATCATTATAATCATATGCTTATACACATTTGCATGAGTTCATAATTATGTGCATACATTCCCATAAATCTATGCTCAAATAAATGCATGTGTAACTAAAATATATAACACACTTTTATGTGTGTATATATATATATATATATATATATAGATAGATAGAGATATATATATATATATACATATAAAACACACACATATATGTCTATATAGATATACATACACACACATACAGTATATGCAGTAAAAATAATCAGGAATGCAGTATATATATTATTAGTTACTTATTTTCCTACTGTATGCACATATGCATTCTTCTTGCCCTCCTGCATACCATGTAATTCACTTTATATGTTTATATAAGTCCCATCAAATTTTAAAAAAATATGTTGTCAACAGACACCACTAACTTCTCTCTGTAAGCTTATTTTGTTAGTTCCAATGGGTTCCTCGGTGGCACTACAGAATTCACAAGAAATACTATTAATGCCCCAATTAAAGTTATCATCAAGCCCAAATTTGAGAATGAAAATAGCTGTTCTTTTCTCTATCTTGCTCTCCTGCAGCTTGATGATACTTAGTGCTACATAGCCCTATTCTTAATATCATGAAAATAGAAGTATCAGCTAGCTAAAAGGAACATTAAAGGGGCATGAAACAATTTGAGATGGTAACATAAAATGATAAATATTATATATTTTTTTAATAAAAACTCTGCAATAAACTTTCATTAATTATTTTGTCCTCATTTCCTGTAATTCCATTCTGAAATTGTGAGTATTTCAGTTCCTGTTAGAAATGGAAGTGCAGAACAGTGTTATATTACACACAGCCATTGGCTGCACACTCTAGTGACCTATTTATAACTGTCTCTAATTGGCCACAGGATAGACGGTAACCTAAGTAACAACATGGCAGCTCCCATTGTTTTATAGACACTAAAACTTTACACTTATTTTGTCACTATTTAAACAACTAATGCAACTTTAACAAATACATCTACCTGTTATTCTCAGGCTCATCTTTTCTTTGACTGCACCTTTTTATCTAGCATTTATTTAGTGTTTTATGTCCCTTTAAGGTCATTGCTAAAGGGGCATGAAACCCAACATTTTGCTTTCATGATTCAGATAGAACAATAACTTTCTAATTTACTTCTCTTATCAACATGTGTTTTGTTCTCTTGGTATCTTTTGTTGAAAAACAGGAAGGTAAGCTCAGGAACATGTACGTGTCTGGAACACAATATAGAAGCAGTTTTGCAAGAATGTTATAATTTGCATGAGCGCTAGATGGCAGCACTATTTTTTGCCATGCAGTGCTCCGGTAACCTACCTAGGAATCTCTTCAACAAAGAATACCATGGAAATTAAGCACATTTGATAATAGAAGAACTATGTTGGAGTGAGAAGGGAGTAACTCTGTGGGAGAATTGAGCAGTGTGGGAATATAGGTGGAATGGGGCAGTACGAGTGGAATTATGCAATGAGAGATGAGAAAATTACCCATTTTTGCTGGCGGACAGATACGCAAGTAGTAAACTTGTCCTCCTGCAATCGTCACTTTTGATACTACATCCCATGGTAAAATTTAACATTGCACAAGAGAATTCTTGTGCAATGCCGCCCCCTGCTCCAGCAAAATCAATTGCGCTAGAGCAGGGGATGTCAATCATCCTGGATGATCAAGTGTATGAGGTGGTGGAGAAGAACAGAAAGCAGTTTCTGCTTCTTAAAGTGAATGTAAATTTAGATGATAAAGTGCTCGGTTTTTAAAAATCTGATTAAAAACAGGGACACTTTAATTCATCAAAATTTACATTTCCCTCGTGTTCTGAAAATACTTTACCTTTTAATCTTGACAGCCACTCCAGCGATTCCCCAGGTCGTCGCAAGCCTCTTCCTACGTCAGAAATGACGGATCGGTCATCCTCCACTTACGGCTTCAGTGTCTGATTCAATGCCATGATTGGAGGAAGCCGGATTCCTCATTTTAGACCCAGGAAGAGGCTTTGCAAAGGGCGGAGGAAGCGATGTATCGGCTGTCAAGATTAAAAAGTATTTTCACAACACGAGTGAAATGTAAATTTTTATGAATTAAAGTGCCCCTGTTTTTAATCGAATTTTTAAAAACCGGACACTTTATCTTCAAAATTTATATTCACTTTAATTATGTGGCAGCAGGCTCGCTTATGGGAAATGCTCCACATAGCTCACAAATCTAGCCCAGTAAGAGGGGAGCTACTGAGAGAGGTGTAAAAAGGCCCCCGATAGATATTCTGTTCCCTGAGATATTACCTGTATCCCCCATGTATCATCATGTAACCACTGCCCTAAAAAATACCCCCTGCATACAGTCTGCATCCTCACAGATACCACATCATAAGCCACTTTTTAACCTCTTCATGTAGAATAAGTTTGTATGTTCTGTAATACATTTTGTGCCCTTCAAACACCCTCTTATTTATTCTTCTCAAAGATTCAGCTAACCCCTCAAATAGCTGTGTTTCCCTCTGTCCCTGCAGGTGTACCCTGGATATGATTATCCCTTGTATGTACCTCTAACTAACATAGTCCCCCCAGTGCATCTAGCAGATATTGTTTCTCTTCTCTAGAGATACCGCTACACTCAGGAACCCAAGATAATACCTGTATGCCCCCAAATAAACTGTCACAGATTCCTTTTGTAACCCACCAGAGATCAGTCTTTCTATCTGTTTTGTATATGTCTGTCTGTCTTTGTGTGTGTCTATCTGTGTGTGTATGTTATGTATCCATGTTTGTTTCTGTCTGTCTATGTATTTGTCTGTTTGTGTATGTGCCTGTATATCTTTGTATGTATCTGTCTACGTATGTTATGTATCCATGTTTGTGCATGTCTGTCTATGTATATGTCTGTCTGTGTTTGTGCCTGTCTGTCTTTGTATGTATCTATCTGTCTACATATGTTATGTATCCATGTTTGTGTCTATGTATATGTCTGTCTGTCATGTGTATTTAAGTATGTGTCTCTATGTAAGTATTTGTCTGTGTCTTTCTGTCTATGTATCTATGTCTGTCTGTCTAACTCATATAACATTATGTCTCTTGTTACTGTGTGCATCTTTCTCTGTGTCTTTTATAGTCTCTCTTCTTTTTTTCTCTTCCCCTTTTCTTTCGTCTTCTTTTTCCTATCTCAAGCGTTCCATTTCTTCCACTCTCTTTCCTCAATCTCATACCCTTCTTCATTAACATTCTCTCTATATACTTCTCATGTATTTCCATTGCTCTTCGCTGTATCACTTTCCTCCCCATCATCTCCCCTCCTCTTTCCTCTCCCATCACTGTCTCTCTCTATCCTCCTCCCCATCTTTCCTCATTTTTCTCTCTCTCTCTCCTCTCCCTTTCTTCTCTCTCTTTTCTCTCCCTCTCTCCTCCTTTCTCTTCCTCCTCCTTTCTCTCTCTCTCTCTCTCCCCTCCCTTGTCACAGCTGTAGCTCCCTGCTCTTCTCCTGGGTTCCTGTGCTAATTATGTGAGTCCTGGGGGGAGGTTGGTGGAGAGAGGCAGCTCAGAGCATCCCAGGGACCAGCTCAGCAGCTTCTATGTGTTATGAGCATCAGGAAGCGGCCACAGAAGCACGTATGTACAGCGGCTATACATTGCTATGTGGCTTAAAGAAGGGCAAACTGTATATTATGTTTTATTTAGGATTCTGCATTTGTACAAAGAGACTATATAGTAGTATGTGAGTATTGGCACTCACTTTGCTATAATTGCAAGATATATTTGCACAACCTGATAATGTGTGCATCTGTGCAATGTGAAACTGTATATTTGGTGCTGTGTGTGTGTCTATAAAATAAGTCCAGAGGCAATAAGTGTTAAACACTGGTTTTGTGTGCATGTCAAGGGATTTTAGCTATGCAATGTTTGCAGAGCAGCAGTGATATAGAGGCTTTATCTATAAAATGTGATCAGCAGAGATGTGTGTGTTTGGTTTTTTATGCAATCTGTACAAGTCCAGTGTGTCTCTGTATTCATTTTACTCATGCAGCGTTTACAGGTGCAGTGTTTGTGTGTTATTGTTAGTCTATGTGTGCTAGTTTAAGCTTGGCAATGTGTACAGGTGTTCTGTATGTGCACTTAGCTGGTTATGTGTTTAGGATCAGTATTTCTAAAGTATGTACAGCTGCAATTTATGTGTTACTGTATGTAGGAGTTTAACCTATGCACAATATACAGGTGAAGTGTGTTGCACTGCATATATGTCTATACATATGAGCCTTAGGTATGCCATGCATACAGGTACAGATTTGCTTATAGCTTTACAATATGTTCTGAATGTATAGTGTGTGTGTGTATGTGTGTGTATATATATATATATATATATATATATATTTATTATGAGAGAGATGTTGTTTTCATATATATATATATATATATATATATATATATATATATATATATATATATATATATATATATATATATATATATATATATATATATATATATATATTACATACAACCTTAATGCACACAGAGATATGTATGGTATGGGTAGTTTTGTATTTAATATATATCAGAACTGGTTTAAGATTTTTTTTTTTTTTTTTTTGTAAATGTTTGAATTGAATGTATACAGTTGCTGTATATTAAATAATTGAGTACCATTGGTAATTTATATATTAGATGTGTACATGCATCCAAGATATTGGTGTAGTACTTTTAGTATATATAAAAAGCTGCAATATATAGGAGCTTGTATAAGTCTGTATGACTATTTAATTTTGGTATCTACCTGCCATCCTATCCTATATATATGTATATATTTATTTGTTTACATGATATATATATTTTATATATATATATATATATATATATATATATATATTCTAAAGAAATTGAATGTATCCCTGTGAAAGACTGGCTGTACGTACAGAATATAAATACTTATGTCTGGTTATGCAATTTAGTCAGGTGCTTGGTATCTTTATAAGTATATTGATAATGCTGTTGGTGCGCACACCATTTGAAGATTTTCATTTTATAAATGCACAGATATGATAGTTCTGGATGCTTCATATAGACGTGTGTATAAAAATCTCAGGATCCAGAAAACGAAGGCTTCCTACATTTTTTCTTCTGACTTTTATTTATTTATATTTCAAAATAATAAAATATATCTTGTTAGGCCCATTCTAATGACTTCTAAAAATGTTTTTTATTTAATCAGTGAAGGCATAAAGGTGTATATACAGTGTATGATGAATAGTGACTCCAGGCAATGCATTATATATGTGCATGGGTCTCTATCTGCACACATGTGCACAGGGGCTATCATTGATTCTCAGATAGGGTGTCAGACCATACTACAATGTCACAGCACCTGGTGGGGTTGTCACCCATAATTAGAGCTCATAGAGCGGTATGACACATAATGAGTTAAATGTTACAAAGTGACAATCAATGCTGAATACATTTTTGCTATTTATATACTTAATACATTGTTAGACTTTGCTGTTTTATTGATATAGTTAAGCCCAGAAATCTAATATTTATTGGAAATATTGTGTCTATATATAAAGAATACACTGGTTTGTAACAGTTACTGTGCGTACAAGCTGCAGTCAAGGCATGTGATTCTGGATGTCAAAGTATATATAGTGTGTTTGTTGAGCATATTTAAAGGGCCTTGGTTTGCAAATTCATTGTATACCACATGGAAGATGAGTTGAATGGGCATTACATATTCTGCAGTATCTACATATATTCTGTTCACAGGGTGGTTGTATCTGTATACATGTTGTATAACCTGTTTTCTTCACCAGAAAATGTTATCAGCCAGGGAATATTATGAAGTAGCTGGGTAGCAATAGTAGTGTAATACTTTGCAATAATCTAACAATTTCTGTTATTTATAAATATTATTTAAGCTATCTGAAGCATACATTAATTGCATTCTCAAGATAAATTGATTTAATGACAATTTGTGCAAGAAAACAATAAACAAATTTAATATTAGCTAATTTTAGCTTAATTGGATTCAATTGTACCAGGGTGGTCAGTAAAAGTAGATGGTTGGTGTGCCCACTAAAGTGGTCCTGTGGAGAACACTATTTACATTGGTCATTGCTTTGTAGACAGTTTATATATTGGCTAAATAAAGATTATAAAAACAAAAGTAGTTTGCACAATATTTAGTCACTATTTATAAATGACATTATCTGTGCACATCATTAGTTCATAGAGTTGATGTGCACACACATACCTGGTGGATCGGTATACACAGTTCATATGTTGTTTTGGTGTATATACACAGATGATACATAGGT
Organism: Bombina bombina; assembly: GCF_027579735.1. Lineage (NCBI taxonomy): Eukaryota > Metazoa > Chordata > Amphibia > Anura > Bombinatoridae > Bombina > Bombina bombina. Next base: position 308,562,271 of record NC_069505.1, on the reverse strand, counting down.
CTTTGCAGCCACAGATTGTTCTACTAGGGATGGGAATGTGAATTCTGAATATACAATGGACAGCATGAATTATTGAATATACAAAAAGGCATGAGTATACAGCGTGTACATAAAGAAGGATTTAAGCTGCATTTATTATTGCATAATATATCTGCGTGGAATGTTCTTTATATGACTCATTCTCAGTGTTTGCTTTTGCTTGAAAACTCTTGATTTCTAATTACTGGTACTTACTAGGGAATTGTATCAGCTTTTGCTGACTGGGCCCAAATAGTGCTTGTTAATGGTCTGGCCTGATGGCACCTGACCAAGGGGCCTGGATAGTGCTGGGTAATAATAACAGGTACTGAATGGGCCTGTCTGATGGTGCCTTGGCCTTTCATCTTCTGTGTGGTCACGTGCTTTCTCTGTAGTTACTGGGCAAGGTACAGCTGCATTAGGTGCATTATATTGTGTAGCTTTCTCAGATGTCTGCTTTATACACATATACACACACTATATATACTTAGACAAAACAAGTCTAAGGTAATCACATTTAAATCAACTGCATGTATATGTAACACACACACACCACATCTAAATCAACTGCTTGTATATGTGACAAACACACGCCACATCTAAATCAACTGCTTGTATATGTAACACACACAAACACCACATCTAAATTAACTGCTTGTATATGTAACACACACATGCCACATCTAAATCAACTGCTTGTATATGTAACACACACACGCCACATCTAAATCAACTGCTTGTATATGTAACACACACACACCACATCTAAATCAACTGCTTGTATATGTAACACACACACGCCACATCTAAATCAACTGCTTGTATATGTAACACACACCACATCTAAATCAATTGCTTGTATATGTAACACACACACACAGACACCACATCTATATCATCTGCATGTATATGTAACACACACACACACCACATCTATATCATCTGCATGCATATGTAACACACACACTCACACACACCACATCTATATCATCTGCTTGTATATGTAACACACACACATACCACATCTAAATCAACTGCTTGTATATGTAACACACACACACACACCACATCTATATCATCTGCATGTATATGTAACACACACACACACCACATCTATATCATCTGCATGCATATGTAACACACACACACACTACATCTATATCAACTGCTTGTATATGTAACACACACACCACATCTATATCAACTGCTTGTATAGATAACACACACACCACATCTATATCAACTGCTTGTATATGTAACACACACACCCCATCTATATCAACTGCTTGTATATGTAACACACACACCACATCTATATCAACTGCTTGTATATGTTACACACACACACACCACATCTAAATCAGATGTATGTATATGTAACACACACACACAAACCACATTTAAATCATATGTTCGTATATGTAACACACACACACCACATCTATATCATCTGCATGTAACACACACACAACATCTATATCATCTGCATGTATATGTAACACGCACACACCACATCTATATCAACTGCTTGTATATGTAACACACACACACACCACATCTAAATCAGATGTATGTATATGTAACACACACACAAACCACATTTAAATCAGATGTTCGTATATGTAACACACACACACCACATCTATATCATCTGCATGTATATGTACCACACACACACCACATCTATATCATCTGCATGTATATGTAACACACACACCGCATCTAAATCAGATGTATGTATATGTAACACACACACAAACCACATTTAAATCAGATGTTCGTATATGTAACACACACACACCACATCTATATCATCTGCATGTATATGTACCACACACACACCACATCTATATCATCTGCATGTATATGTAACACACACACCGCATCTAAATCAACTGCATCTAGTAACACCAGGGCCGCCATCAGGGGGTGACAGGGGAGACTCTTGTCAGGGGCCCAATGGGCCAGGGGGGCCCCATGAGGCAAGAACTTAAATTTTTTTTTTTTTTTTTTTTTTTTTTAAATTTTGGCAGCCACCAGTGGGTACTACAGCAGAGTGCTAATTGAGCATGGGAAATGTTATTACAAGGAGTAAAGTATTAGCATTTGAGAGGATTTCTGAGTGTGCACTAAACCACTATGCACAGTGTGAGACAGACTTGGCACTTTGTTTGTACAGTGTGTGCCTGAGTCAGACGGCAGATCACTTTCATTTGCAGAGGAGGTAGGACTTACTTAGTAAATGTTTTTTATTTCTGATTGTAACTTCAGTGTGGTAGTAGTTGTCTGGTGGGGCCAGGGGTCCATAAAACACATTTTTAAAAATTTGGAATTCACAGAATTATTTTTGTTTGCACATTTATAAATATGATTCTTTAAAAAGTGATCAGTTAATTTATGCAATTTTTTTTATCATGCATGTCACACACTGTTGATTTGGGGTATGCAAGGTGCATAAATGTTTCCTCCTGTGAGTGTTTCTGTGGGTGTCTGTGTTTATGGGGCCCATTTATCAAGCTCCGAACGGAGCTTCTGGGCCCGTGTTTCTGGTGAGTCCTGCTCTGATGAGGCGGACAGGAATAACCGGAAATCAACCTGATCAAGCTGCGATCGGGTTAATTGACACCTCCATGCTGGTGGCCGATTGGCCGCAAGTCAGCAGGGGGCGGCGTTGCACCAGCAGCTCTTGTGAGCTGCTGGTGCAATGGTAAATGCGGAGAGCGTATTGCTCTCCGCATTCGGCGAGGTCTTGCGGACCTGATCCGCTCTGTCGGATCAGGTCCGCAAGACCTTTAATAAATAGGCCCCTCTGTCTTTGTGCTTTGGTTTGTGTCTCTATGAGTATGTATGTATTTTTTTTCTGTGGGTCTCTATGTGAGGGTGGGTGTGTATGTCTTTGTGCATTTTCTGTGGATGTCTGTGAGGGTGTGTGCATATGTCTTTGAGCTTTTTCTATGGGTGTCTCTGTGAGGGTGTGTTTATGTTTGTCTTTGTGTATTTTCTCTGGATGCCTCTTTGAGGGTGGGTGTGTATGTCTGTGTTTTCTGTGGATGTCTCTGTGAGGGGGGGGTGTGTATGTATGTATGTCTGTGTTTTCTGTGGATGTCTGTGTGAGGGTGTGTGTTTTCTGTGGGTGTCTCTGTGAGGGTGTGTGTATGTCTTTATGTGTTTTCTGTGGATGTCTCAGTGAGGGTGTGTGTATGTATGTCTTTCTGTGTTTTATGTGGTTGTCTCTCTGTGTGTGTATGTCTTTGTGTGTTTTCTGTGGGTGTGTGTGTGTGTATGTCTTTGTGTCTCTGTTGGTGTTTCCTTGGGTGTATGTGCAAGCTTGAGTTTGTGTGTGTGTGTGTGTCCATCATTTGTTCCTTTTTAGGACATTTTGACCTTAGTACTGATTATTCACATCTTTCTACAGACTTTGAGACTAACAAGACCTTTCCGGAAGTCGCCAATCCACCATTTAACCTTTAAATTATTGTTTAGGCAGCTCATGGCCCTTCCTTTCAGCCACTGCATGCTGTTGTCATCATTTATTTGGTATCTTCCTTTACAAAAAGATAATCAGAACTCCATATTTTGTTTTCTAAATCTCCTTTTTTACAAAACTGTAGTTTACCTCATTACTTGTCAGGTCAATGTAAACAAGTGCTGAGTGTCTGTTTGGGTGTGAATCCTTATGTGTGAGTGTGTGTGTGTCTGTGTGTGTGTTTGTTACTACCTTTACAACATTTCCAAGTTAAAATAGACACTTAAGAATAAAGTGCATATACGTTTTAGTCACTTGGTCAAAAATTGCACATGTCAAAGTAGGGGGGCCCTGATCAATGGTTAAGTCAGGGGCCCCAAAATTTCTAGTGGTGGCCCTGTGTAACACACCCACACACACCACATCTAAACCAACTGCATCTATATGTAACACACACACACACCACATCTAAATCAGATGTACGTATATGTAACACACATACACACCACATCTATATCAGATGTACGTATATGTAACACACACAAAGCTGACACAAACAAACAGGTCTAACATAATCATGTCTAAATCAGATGTATATATTTAATGCACACACAGATCTATCTATCTATCTATCTATCTATGTCTTTCTGTCTGTCTACGTGTCTTGTACATCTTATGCAAAATCCTCCACACACACCAGGAGAGTGCTCCTTTAGTTAGAACACCATTAAACAAGCGCTCATAACAAACTATCATTTTATTATATAGTATTGAAAATTAATGCCACTTTAGCAGATCTTTTCATTGCAGAGTAAATGCTAGTCATGTAGATTTAGAGTACTGTGAGTTATTTTACCCTACGTTTTACACCTAAGCCAGTGCCGGTTGTGTATAAAATGTATTAATGCTTAATGTGTACAACATTTAATGATTCAGACAGGGCATGCAATTTTAAACAACTTTTCATTTTACTTTTAGCATCAAATTTGTTTAGTCTCTTGGTATTCTTTGCTGAAGGCTAAACCTAGGTAGGCTCATATGATAATTTCTAAGCCCTTGGAGGCTGCCTCTTATTTCAGTGCATTTTATTAGTTTTTCACAGCTAGACAAAGCTAGTTCATGTGTACCATATAGATAACATTGTGTTGACACCTGTGGAGTTATTTATGAGTCAGCACTGATCGGCTGAAATGTAAGTCTGTCTAACGAACAGAGATAAGGGGCAGTCTGCAGAGTCTTAGATACAAGATAATCACAGAGGTAAAAAGTGTATTTACTGTATATAACTGTGTTGGTTATGCAAAACTGGAGAATGGGTAATAAAGGGATTATCTATCTTTTTAAACAATAACAATTTTCAAGTAGACTATTACTTTAAGTATCTGTATACAATATACAATACATAGGGCTATATTGAAGGGCTGTGAGTAGGCGTGAGCTTGAGGAGATGGATATGGAACAATCACAATGCTTGTGAAAAATGAATTTGGTGTATTTTTCAGTCTTGTGTGTGTATGTACTTTGAGCTGATGAAAGGGATGTTATATCTCTGAAACGTCAACTAATAAACCTGACTTTGTTTGGGAAAACCCTGAGAGTGCATTTTTGTTTAAGGACTATATATATAGGGCAGATTATAAATGTAAGCTCTTATGACTGACACTCCTTGGTTATATAGGACTTGTTGCATCTGATATGTGGGTTTGACATCCCTATGAATTAAACTAACAGGCTGTCTCACTAACCTGTGTCATATGTTCACATGGCTAAAAAAAAATGATAACTTGGGGTCTTACATACCTTGTGCCAATTATGTCTCATATGCAGTATTTGGTGGTAATCCCTAAAGTAAGGAAAAGCAAAGTTTGCACAAGTTCTTAAAGGGACATTAAAGAGCAAAAAGAAAATGCTCTAATGTATAAAAGCATTGTATTATTGCACTATTGATTGCATACAACTCTGTCTTTAACCACTTCAAGGAGGCTAAACATGTAGTTAAAGCTGGATCCTACAAGGTGTTAAACATGTAGTTAAAGCCAGCTCTATATCAGCAGTGCATAACTGGGACCCAGCTGAACACATCTGGTGAGCCAATGACAAAAGGCATAAGTGTTGCCATCAATAATCTGCTAGCTCCTGTTAGTGCATTGCTGCTCCTGAGCCTACCTATCTATGCTCTTCAACAAAGGATACCAAGAGAATGAAAAAAATATAAAATAAGTCAATTAAAAAATTATCTTATAATTGCTTGCTATATCTAAAAAATGTATGTACCTCAATGAAAACTAGTTATTTGCTTCCTGTCGTTACCCTACTTATATTAAGCAGTCATTAAATAAAATATAAGTTGGCTGATGTGGGTGTATACCAATTTCAAGAGGTTTATGATTATGCAATAAATACATTAATAAAAACCATTTGAGTCAAAAGTTACAGTGTGTGAACAGTGTGTTTATAGCCTAGGGGTGTATACTTAGTGTATACAAGTGGCAGTGTGTTTACAGTGTGTTCATAGTTTAGGGGTGTATTCTTAGTGTATACAAGTGGCAGTATCTGTACAGTGTGTTCATAGTTTAGGGGTGTATACTTAGTGTATACAGTTGGCAGTGTGTATACAGTGTGTTCATAGCCTAGGGGTGTATACTTAGTGTATACAGGTGGCAGTGTGTTCATAGCCTAGGGGTGTATACTTAATGTATACAGGTGGCAGTGTGTACACAGTGAGTTCATAGCCTAGGGGTGTATACTTAGTGTATACAGTTGGCAGTGTGTATACAGTGTGTTCATAGCCTAGGGGTTTGCACTTAGTGTATACAGGTGGCAGTGTGTATAGAGTGTGTTCATAGACTAGGGGTGTATACTTAGTGTATACAGGTGGCAGTGTGTACACAGTGAGTTCATAGCCTAGGGGTGTATACTTAGTGTATACAGTTGTCAGTGTGTATACAGTGTGTTCATAGCCTAGGGGTTTACACTTAGTGTATACAGGTGGCAGTGTGTACACAGTGTGTTCATAGCCTAGGGGTGTATACTTAGTGTATACAACTGGCAGTGTGTACACAGTGTGTTCATGAGCAGGGTATACACAATGTATACACCTGGTGGTGTGAGTATAGTGTTTTAAGGATCTGATATGTATCTAGGTAGGTGAGAATATACAGTGTATATGCGACAAATACATGTGAAAGTGCACTCAGTGTTTTTATGAGCTCTGTATGTACGTACTTGACAGTGTGGATATGAGCTGGGTGTCTATACCCATTGTATACATGTAGCAGAGTATATTCAGGCTGTGCATTAGCTCGATTTATATGCACAATACATAGCAGTGTGCATAGTGCCTGCTTGAGCAGGGTGTTTACACACAATGTATACAGATGTGGCTGTGGATTCATTGTATAAAATCTGGGTGTGCTTACACAGCTCACAGGTATAACAATATTTCAGTTAGGCTGTGTTAGTGTGTTCTTTGCTTCCTTTTCCGTATTTTTGTATATTAGGGTCTTTATTTGCTGATTTACTTTATTTGCTGATAGTGATAGGTACTTAAAGGACCACTCAGTGCAGTAGAATTTAATAATTAACAAGTGCATAATAAAAAGGCAATGTTTTAACACCTAGGGGCCGATTTATTATATTATGATACTGCATCGCTATTGTTGAGCGGACAGGTTGTCTGCTTAAGGATTTGTTCATTTACAATTTGATAAGTACAAGTTACCTCTGCATCCTAATCATATACACACATTCCACACTCACAACTCAACTTCTACAAAGGCCATGTGCACACACTGCATACACAAACGCTATAGATAATCTTATATCATTACACCTGTTATGTACTCCCCCTACATATAGATAAATATAATGTGCTTGCACTAAACCCCACACACTTATTTATAAACCATATATACCTCTGGACCCCTGCATGCTTACTCTTCCTACACCCAGTCACAGAGGGACTGTACACCCACACACACTTATTTATAAACAATGTACACCCCTAGACCAAGCATGCTTACTCATCCTACACCTAGTTACATAGGGACTGTACACCCACACACAATTATTTATAAACAATGTACACCCCTAGACCCTGCTTGCTTACTCATCCTACAATCAATCACAGAGGGACTGTACACATACACACTTATTTATAAACAATGTACACCCCTAGACCCAGCATGCTTACTCATCCTACACCCAGTCACAGAGGGACTGTACACCCAACACAATTATTTATAAACAATGTAGATCCCTAGACACTGCATGCTTACTCATCCTACACCCAGTCAGAGAGGGACTGTACACCCACACACACTTATTTATAAACAATGTACATCCCTAGACCCAGCATGCTTACTCATCCTACACCAAGTCACATAGAGACTGTACACCCAAACACAATTATTTATAAACAATGTACACCCCTAGACCCTGCATGCTTACTCATCCTACACCCAGTCACAGAGGGACTGTACACACACACTTATTTATAAACAGTGTACACCCCTAGACCCCGCATGCTTACTCATCCTACACCCAGTTACATAGGGACTGTACACCCACACACAATTATCTATAAACAAAGTACACCCCTAGACCCTGCATGCTTACTCATCCTACACCCAGTCACAGAGGGACTGTACACCCACACACTTATTTATAAACAATATATACCCCTAGACCCCGCATGCTTACTCATCCTACACCCAGTCACAAAGGGACTGTACACCCACACACACTTATTTATAAACAATGTACACCCCTAGACCCTGCATGCTCACTCATCCTAGCCCCAGTTACAGAGGGACTGTACACTCACACACACTTATTTATAAACAATGTACACCCCTATACCCTGCATGCTCACTCATCCTACACCCAGTCACAGAGGGACTGTACACTCACACACAATTATTTATAAACAATGTACACCCCTAGTCCCCGCATGCTTACTCATCCTACACCCAGTCACAAAGGGACTGTACACTCACACACAATTATTTATAAACAATGTACACCCCTAGTCCCCGCATGCTCACTCATCCTACACCCAGTCACAGAGGGACTGTAAACCCACACACACTTATTTATAAACAATGTACACCCCTAGTCCCCGCCTGCTCACTCATCCTACACCCAGTCACAGAGGGACTGTACACCCACACACACTTATTTATAAACAATGTACACCCCTAGACCCTGCATGCTCACTCATCCTAGCCCCAGTCACAGAGGGACTGTACACCCACACACAATTATTTATAAACAATGTACACCCCTAGTCCCCGCATGCTCACCCATCCTACAGCCGGTCATAGAGGGACTGTACAACCACTCACACTTATTTATAAACAATGTACACCCCTAGACCCAGCATGCTTACTCATCCTACACCCAGTCACAGAGGGACTGTACACCCACACACACTTATTTATAAACAATGTACATCCCTAGACCCAGCATGCTTACTCATCCTACACCCAGTCACAGAGGGAATGTACACCCACACACAATTATTTATAAACAATGTACACCCCTAGTCCCCGCATGCTCACTCATCCTACACCCAGTCACAAAGGGACTGTACACTCACACACAATTATTTATAAACAATGTACACCCCTAGTCCCCGCATGCTCACTCATCCTACACCCAGTCACAGAGGGACTGTACACCCACACATACTTATTTATAAACAATGTACACCCCTAGTCCCCGCATGCTCACTCATCCTACACCCAGTCACAGAGGGACTGTACACCCACACACACTTATTTATAAACAATGTACACCCCTAGACCCCGCATGCTCACTCATCCTAGCCCCAGTCACAGAGGGACTGTACACCCACACACACTTATTTATAAACAATGTACACCCCTAGAGCCTGCATGCTCACTCATCCTACACCCAGTCACAGAGGGACTGTACACCCACACACACTTATTTATAAACAATGTACACCCCTAGTCCCCGCATGCTCACCCATCCTACACCCAGTCACAGAGGGACTGTACACTCACACACAATTATTTATAACCAATGTAAACCCCTAGTCCCTGCATGCTCACTCATCCTACACCCAGTCACAGAGGGACTGTACACCCACACACAATTATTTATAAACAATGTACACCCCTAGAGCCTGCATGCTCACTCATCCTACACCCAGTCACAGAGGGACTGTACACCCACACACACTTATTTATAAACAATGTACACCCCTAGTCCCCGCATGCTCACCCATCCTACACCCAGTCACAGAGGGACTGTACACACACACAATTATTTATAACCAATGTACACCCCTAGTCCCCGCATGCTCACCCATCCTACACCTGGTCACAGAGGGACTGTACACCCACACACACTTATTTATAAACAATGTACACCCCTAGACCCAGCATGCTTACTCATCCTACACCCAGTCACAGAGGGACTGTACACCCACACACACTTATTTATAAACAATGTACATCCCTAGACCCAGCATGCTTACTCATCCTACACCCAGTCACAGAGGGACTGTACACCCACACACAATTATTTATAAACAATGTCTATCTTTTTATCTATCTACCTATCTCTCTTTCTATCTTTCCATCTATCACTTTATATATCTATTTATCTATCTATCTAACTTTTCATCTATCTATCACTCTGTCTATCTATCTTTAGAAAGGTATCTCTCTCTCTTTATATATATAAATATACAGTATATACATATATATATATATATATATATATATATATATATATATATATATATATATATATGTACGTATCTGTCTGTCTGTATATCTATTTAAATATCTATCTGTCTGTCTGTCTGTCTGTTTATCGATCTATCTAACCCTATCTGTCTGTTTATCTATCTATCTCATATTTTTACCTTTCTCTTGATTTTCCCTGTCTTCTCTTCAATCCTTCCTATCCTATATATATATCTTTGCTTCCCACCAGGTCTCTTTCTTTCTTACTTTCCTAGTAAGTGTCCCTTAAAAGGACATGTTACCCATATACTAAATCATTTAAAGTTAAGGGATCTGTAAAAATCTGACTAGAAAATATAAAATGAACATCTCTATGTAAAAAAAAAAGAAGATATTACCTCAAAATGTCTTCCGCTCACCTAAGTGATCCACGAGCAAAAATTCTTTAGTTACTCTTTTTACTACCATCTTCATGTTGAAGAAATAGCCAGTCAGCATAAGTGCTGCGTTTATACTTTGTTTTATTGGAATCTTGTGAAATTTTACCATAATTTCACGAGATTTCCTACTAAATGTCCATACACATGGCAAAACTGGGAAGTTTCAAGTCCCAGGACAAGCATTCTGATTGGATGCTTAGTCAATTTACAATAAGATGTGGATACTGTGAAAATATTGAGGTGAAATAGTTTCCATTTCTACATAGAGATATTGAATGTGATATTTTCATACTGTATCACTTTCAAGTGACTAAGCAATTAGGTAACATGTCCCTTTAAACCATCTATTTAAATCCTGCTTTCTATGACTTAACCCTCCTTTATTCTCCCATCTCTTTCCTCTCTCTGGCTGAGCCGGATGATCAAAAACTTGCTGTTATGGAGAGAAATCTCATGTAATCTTTGAGGCATTTTTTTAGCATAAATTTGCAATTTAAAGGGACAGTATACACCAATTTTCATATGAATAGACAGATTAGACAAACAGGAGTCAGCAGTAGTCTGTAAACATCTGACACTTTGGGGCTTGGTTAGGAGTCGGAAAATCAGCCCAATGTTATTAAAAAATAAGCAAAACTATATATTGTTACCAAAATTTTCCCAGATAGGCTATATAAATGGATCATCTACAAAACATTTATGCAGAGAAACATCTCTTGTACAATGTCCCTTTAAGTGTCTCTGCTTGGCAAACAGTGAGATACAGTTCTCAAATTTGCCTTTCTAAAATTCTTAGCATTTGTGGGAACCGTCAGCCAAGCACCCTTATTCCATTCCCCCTATATGGCCCATCCCTTTCCCAACATCCAATGTTACCTATAAAAACAATAACTCTAAAGATTACACCTCTTGATAAAATAAACACTTCTTCATAAACTAAATATGTGATGTGCATTGCACCTTCCCATAACCTCACTTCTGATACTGCGGGGTCCCAAAATGTGCAGGGCCCTGGGCAGGTCACTCTTCTCCCCCTACCCAAAGGATCAGCCTGTCTCACTGTACTGACGAGACATTTCAGATAATCTCACCAGACCAGAGAGCTTTAGACCATCAAGTCCAGACAACACACTTTCTATCTCTCTAATTTTACTCTTTCTATCTATTTTTGCAGTTTTACAAGGTCTCTCTCTGCTCCACCTTTGCCATTTTGTTCTTTTACATTTTTTCTGTTTCTTGCTTTCTCCCAGCTCACACAAAGTAATGTAATGTTATTATACAACATAAGTCTACAATGTAACAAGTGTACGATACAGTGGTTTCTTTCATTACAAGTTAACAGGGGACTTATAGAATCAAGGTAACTTAACATTATAATAAGGCAATGTACCCAGTAACAAATCCCTATGCTGAGAACTGATCTATTACTGCCATGTAACAGACACAGCAGTGTCCTAGCAGCATAAAGGCACAATCACCGTTATAATACATATACCTGCAGCCAACAAGAAAAGCTTGTGAATCAAAAAAAGGGTCAGAAACTCACTACTGGCAAAGCTTTATTGCTTTGCAAAAGCTTTAATTATAGAGACCATGTAGCATGCAGTTACTCACCTTCTGCTACCAATAAGTTTATTTAAAGGGACATCACTTGGTATAGTATTTCTTAATTGATGAATTCTTGCTGGTGACTATGTGTTTTAACTCCTGCAGAAATAGGGTTGTTATATTGCAGCTTTAAAGGAGGGCACTTATAAAAATACATATGCCAGGGTTCTTATAATGTAGCATTATTTAAAATGTTTCTTTAAACAGCCCCTGACATGTATTTTGTAATGAGTTCCCCCTTTAAAGTGGCAATATGGCAACCCTATGCATTGTGGTTAAACACAGTTAAAGTTAAGCTCTAGAGCCTATGCAGTACCAAACATTGGCATATAATTGTTGGTTAGCCATTGGAGGGGGGCATATGTACATATTTACCAATCAATAACAGCCATGTCTTGTTTAAAAGTGGCTTGGGAATATGATTGGTGCAAGAGATTATAGGTGGCTATACACGTGGTTACTAGCAGGCCTGTGCATTTGGCAGCTTCGGAAGAAGGTGACTGCTCGAGGCCTTTGGCTCTTTTCGGAGCCAGTTTCTTCTTGTGAAAGTGCACATATTGTAGTGTGTTATACTTTTACAAGAAGGAATCCAGCTACGAAAAGAACTTCTTAACGACGCTGCTAAATTCCCAGGCCTAGTTGCTAGCAAGCATTTGTGCAAATATAATACTCTCAGGCATTTTGGTAGAGATGTGCACAGCCGTGAAAAATGTGGTGCGTCCAAAAGTTTCGTTACCAATATTTAAATTTTCTAGAATATTCATTGGCTGCACTAGTCGGTATTCATATTGTTTTACACAAAACAAATAATGAATATTCGTTAAACATTTATATTTGTTTTCGTTAAACGCATGTAAATATTTAAAAGCTACAAATGAAAAGGTTCACCTGTAGCTTTATACTTAATTTCTGTGAGCTGGAGAGCGTGTTAATCCACTCCTCAGTATAACGGCAACGTTAATATGAGGCTAAGCGCGGCCTGCTCCAAAGGACTGCAGTAAAATATATTATTCTTCAGTGCAGGCCCCGGGAGACACCAAGCTAAGCCTCCGCGGTCGGGGCTCTGTTAAGAAGAGAACTGGGTTAGCGCCGCTTTCCAGCGAGCTAAAGGTATTTACCCCTTAAAAGTAATTTAAAGAAAACTAATGGATACTGACAAATTTTGTCAGTATTTTTTTTGTTTTCTTTACAAATTTCTTTGGAGCATTCATTCAGCTATTCGTTTTGTTAAAACTAAACAAATATCCGATTTTCATTCCGAATTTGCTTTTGTAACGGAACAAATTCACATCTCTGCATTTTAGTATTGTATTATGGCATCTCTTTAATACCTAAAAGGACGTGACAGTTAAAAAGAAACTTCATGAATTAAGATTTCATTTGTTGAAGAGCACAACATGGTAGTCATTTTGACTCTCAAGTCATTTTAATATTTGTACATTAGTATATTTCTGTTAGAGAATGATAGGTTAAAAAAATGTTTGGTATCTGCTATCGTCTCTATTTGACTCATTTTACCAGTCTGTTTTTGTGTCTGCAGAGTCACAAAGTATTAGCAAACTCTCCAATACTTTTCTTATCCTATGAAGCTGATAAGATTATAAGTGAGCACTTCAATTCTTAGTGAATAAGCTCCATAAGATAACATAAAAACTAGAAATATTTTTTTAACACTTGTCTTTCTGTCTCATCTCTAACATCTTGCAACCCCCAGAATAGTGTTTAGACGACCATAAAATACAGTGGAATTGTATACTTACAAATACATGATAAATAGAAAATGCAATAGCACTTTAAAAATTACTAATGAGTAAAAATAGTTTTTAGCAAATATTTTATTTAATTCCATTTTCCCTCCCCTGTATCATGTGACAACCATCAGTCAATCACAAAATGCACATATGTATGTGTGTATATATATATATATATATAGATAGATAGATAGATAGATAGATAGATAGATAGATAGATAGATATAGATATATAATGTGCACTTTTACACATGCTCAATAGGAGATGATGCCTCAATAAGGCCTAGATTTAGAGTTCGGCGGTAGCCGTCAAAACCAGCGTTAGAGGCTCCTAACGCTGGTTTTGGCCGCCCGCTGGTATTTGGAGTCAGTGATTAAAGGGTCTAACGCTCACTTTACAGCCGCGACTTTTCCATACCGCAGATCCCCCTACGCCATTTGCGTAGCCTATCTTTTCAATGGGATCTTTCTAACGTTGGTATTTAGAGTCGTTTCTGCAGTGAGCGTTAGAGCTCTAACGACAAGATTCCAGCCGCCTGAAAATAGCAGGAGTTAAGAGCTTTCTGGCTAACGCCGGTTTATAAAGCTCTTAACTACTGTACCCTAAAGTACACTAACACCCATAAACTACCTATGTACCCCTAAACCGAGGTCCCCCCACATCGCCGCCACTCGATTAAAAATTTTAACCCCTAATCTTCCGACCGCCACCTACGTTATACTTATGTACCCCTAATCTGCTGCCCCTAACCCCGCCGACCCCTATATTACATTTATTAACCCCTAATCTGCCCCCCACAACATCGCCGCCAGCTACTTAAAATAATTAACCCCTAATCTTCCGACCGCAAAGCGCCGCCACCTACGTTATCCCTATGTACCCCTAATCTGCTACCCCTAACACCGCCGACCCCTATATTATATTTATTATCCCCTAATCTGCCCCCCTCAACGTCGCCGACACCTGCCTACACTTATTAACCCCTAATCTGCCGAGCGGACCGCACCGCTACTATAATAAAGTTATTAACCCCTAACCCGCCTCACTAACCCTATCATAAATAGTATTAACCCCTAATCTGCCCTCCCTAACATCGCCGACACCTACCTTCAATTATTAACCCCTAATCTTCCGATCGGAGCTCACCGCTATTCTAATAAATGTATTAACCCCTAAAGCTAAGTCTAACCCTAACACTAACACCCCCCTAAGTTAAATATAATTTTTATCTAACGAAATAAATTAACTCTTATTAAATAAATTATTCCTATTTAAAGCTAAATACTTACCTGTAAAATAAACCCTAATATAGCTACAATATAACAAATAATTATATTATAGCTATTTTAGGATTAATATTTATTTTACAGGCAACTTGGTATTTATTTTAACCAGGTACAATAGCTATTAAATAGTTAAGAACTATTTAATAGTTACCTAGTTAAAATAATAACAAATTTACCTGTAAAATAAATCCTAACCTAAGATATAATTAAACCTAACACTACCCTATCAATAAAATAATTAAATAAACTACCTACAATTACCTACAATTAACCTAACACTACACTATCAATAAATTAAATAAACACAATTGCTACAAATAAATACAATTAAATAAACTAGCTAAAGTACAAAAAATAAAAAAGAACTAAGTTACAGAAAATAAAAAAATATTTACAAACATAAGAAAAATATTACAACAATTTTAAACTAATTACACCTACTCTAAGCCCCCTAATAAAATAACAAAGCCCCCCAAAATAATAAATTCCCTACCCTATTCTAAATTAAAAAAGTTACAAGCTCTTTTACCTTACCAGCCCTGAACAGGGCCCTTTGCGGGGCATGCCCCAAGAAGTTCAGCTCTTTTGCCTGTAAAAGAAAACATACAATACCCCCCCCCCCCAACATTACAACCCACCACCCACATACCCCTAATCTAACCCAAACCACCCTTAAATAAACCTAACACTAAGCCCCTGAAGATCTTCCTACCTTGTCTTCACCATACCAGGTTCACCGATCCGTCCTGGCTCCGATATCTTCATCCAACCCAAGCGGGGGCTAGACATCCACTGAAGAAGTCCAGAAGAGGGTCCAAAGTCTTCCTCCTATCCGGCAAGAAGAGGACATCCGGACCGGCAAACATCTTCTCCAAGCGGCATCTTCTATCTTCTTCCATCCGGTGCGGAGCGGGTCCATCTTGAAGCAGGCGACGCGGATCCATCCTCTTCTTCCGATGTCTCCCGACGAATGACGGTTCCTTTAAGGGACGTCATCCAAGATGGCGTCCCTCGAATTCCGATTGGCTGATAGCATTCTATCAGCCAATCGGAATTAAGGTAGGAATTTTCTGATTGGCTGATGGAATCAGCCAATCAGAATCTAGTTCAATCCGATTGGCCGATCCAATCAGCCAATCAGATTGAGCTCGCATTCTATTGGCTGATCGGAACAGCCAATAGAATGCGAGCTCAATCTGATTGGCTGATTGGATCGGCCAATCGGATTGAACTAGATTCTGATTGGCTGATTCCATCAGCCAATCAGAAAATTCCTACCTTAATTCCGATTGGCTGATAGAATCCTATCAGCCAATCGGAATTCGAGGGACGCCATCTTGGATGACGTCCCTTAAAGGAACCGTCATTCGTCGGGAGACATCGGAAGAAGAGGATGGATCCGCGTCGCCTGCTTCAAGATGGACCCGCTCCGCACCGGATGGAAGAAGATAGAAGATGCCGCTTGGAGAAGATGTTTGCCGGTCCGGATGTCCTCTTCTTGCCGGATAGGAGGAAGACTTTGGACCCTCTTCTGGACTTCTTCAGTGGATGTCTAGCCCCCGCTTGGGTTGGATGAAGATATCGGAGCCAGGACGGATCGGTGAACCTGGTATGGTGAAGACAAGGTAGGAAGATCTTCAGGGGCTTAGTGTTAGGTTTATTTAAGGGTGGTTTGGGTTAGATTAGGGGTATGTGGGTGGTGGGTTGTAATGTTGGGGGGGGGGGTATTGTATGTTTTCTTTTACAGGCAAAAGAGCTGAACTTCTTGGGGCATGCCCCGCAAAGGGCCCTGTTCAGGGCTGGTAAGGTAAAAGAGCTTGTAACTTTTTAAATTTAGAATAGGGTAGGGAATTATTTATTTTGGGGGGCTTTGTTATTTTATTAGGGGGCTTAGAGTAGGTGTAATTAGTTTAAAATTGTTGTAATATTTTTCTTATGTTTGTAAATATTTTTTTATTTTCTGTAACTTAGTTCTTTTTTTTTTTTTGTACTTTAGCTAGTTTATTTAATTGTATTTATTTGTAGCAATTGTGTTTAATTTATTTATTGATAGTGTAGTGTTAGGTTAATTGTAGGTAATTGTAGGTAGTTTATTTAATTATTTTATTGATAGGGTAGTGTTAGGTTTAATTATATCTTAGGTTAGGATTTATTTTACAGGTAATTTTGTATTTATTTTAACTAGGTAACTATTAAATAGGTATTAACTATTTAATAGCTATTGTACCTGGTTAAAATAAATACCAAGTTGCCTGTAAAATAAATATTAATCCTAAAATAGCTAAAATATAATTATAATTTATATTGTAGCTATATTAGGGTTTATTTTACAGGTAAGTATTTAGCTTTAAATAGGATTAATTTATTTAATAAGAGTTAATTTATTTCGTTATATGTAAATTATATTTAAGTTAGGGGGGTGTTAGTGTTAGGGTTAGACTTAGCTTTAGGGGTTAATACATTTATTAGAATAGCGGTGAGCTCCGATCGGAAGATTAGGGGTTAATAATTGAAGGTAGGTGTCGGCGATGTTAGGGAGGGCAGATTAGGGGTTAATACTATTTATGATAGGGTTAGTGAGACGGATTAGGGGTTAATAACTTTATTATAGTAGCGCTCAGGTCCGCTCGGCAGATTAGGGGTTAATAAGTGTAGGCAGGTGTCGGCGACGTTGTGGGGGGCAGATTAGGGGTTAATAAATATAACATAGGGGTCGGCGATGTTAGGGCAGCAGATTAGGGGTACATAGGGATAACGTAGGTTGCGGCGGTTTACGGAGCGGAAGATTAGGGGTTAAAAGTGTAATGCAGGGGTCAGCGATAGCGGGGGGCGGCAGATTAGGGGTTAATAAGTGTAAGGTTAGGGGTGTTTAGACTCGGGGTACATGTTAGAGTGTTAGGTGCAGACGTAGGAAGTGTTTCCCCATAGGAAACAATGGGGCTGCGTTAGGAGCTGAACGCTGCTTTTTTGCAGGTGTTAGGTTTTTTTTCAGCTCAAACAGCCCCATTGTTTCCTATGGGAGAATCGTGCACGAGCACGTTTTTGAGGCCGGCCGCGTCCGTAAGCAACTCTGGTATCGAGAGTTGCATTTGCGGTAAAAATGCCCTACGCTCCTTTTTTGGAGCCTAACGCAGCATTTGTTTTAACTCTCGATACCAGAGTTAAATTTATGGTGCGGCCAGAAAAAAACCCGCGGAGCGTTAACAGCCCTTTTACCGCCGAACTCTAAATCTAGGCCTAAGTGTGCAAATAAAGTTCATGCACATTTTTATAATAGAAATAAATTAAAAAGTTGCTGTTTTTTTCATTGCAAGCTCTTTCTGAATCCTGAAAATGGAATTTTGACTTTAGTATTCCTTTAATCAGACGAACATGCTATTTATTAAGACAAATCAGAAAATGTATAAAAATAACCCTGATAATTATACTGATCTGTAATAGATTCCCTATTAGTGTTAGACCTTTATCACTGTCTGATTCTCTATATTGTGTCTATAAATAACTGACTATCAGATTAGTCCCGGCAATAGGAATAAACAATCTGTATTAATTTCATCATCTGTTACATTAAACCTGCTACCAGTTATTTCTTCCTGTATAATTTGATTCAGATACTCTTGTCTCCCTCAATAATCATTTATTCTTTTTTATTTTATTTTTCCTTTGTATTGTTTGTTCTTTTAAATCTTACTCTGCTATTTTTTTAGTAGGTCCAGCCTTTTATCTTCATCATATTTACAAGCTATTGATGATTTACCAGTACCTGTGTTTTTCTGTGAGCTGATAATTAAAGGGACAGAAAGGTCAAAACTAAAATATGCATGGGAGCATTTAAATTTTAAATATAAATGTTTTTTTCTTTCATGTAATTAACAAGAGTCCATGAGCTAGTGACGTATGGGATATACATTCCTACCAGGAGGGGCAAAGTTTCCCAAACCTTAAAATGCCTATAAATACACCCCTCACCACACCCACAAATCAGTTTTACAAACTTTGCCTCCAAGGGAGGTGGTGAAGTAAGTTTGTGCTAGATTCTACGTTGATATGCGCTCTGCAGCAGGTTGGAGCCCGGTTTTCCTCTCAGCGTGCAGTGAATGTCAGAGGGATGTGAAGAGAGTATTGCCTATTGAATGCAGTGATCTCCTTCTACGGGGTCTATTTCATAAGGTTCTCTGTTATCGGTCGTAGAGATTCATCTCTTACCTCCCTTTTCAGATCGACGATATACTCTTATATTTACCATTTCCTCTACTGATTCTCGTTTCAGTACTGGTTTGGCTTTCTACAAACATGTAGATGAGTGTCCTGGGGTAAGTAAGTCTTATTTTCTGTGACACTCTAAGCTATGGTTGGGCACTTTATTTATAAAGTTCTAAATATATGTATTCAAACATTTATTTGCCTTGACTCAGAATGTTCAACTTTCCTTATTTCCAGACAGTCAGTTTCATATTTGGGATTATGCATTGAATTATCATATTTTTTCTTACCTCAAAAATTTGACTTTTTTCCCTGTGGGCTGTTAGGCTCGCGGGGGCTGAAAATGCTTCATTTTATTGCGTCATTCTTGGCGCGGACTTTTTTGGCGCAAAAATTCTTTTCCGTTTCCGGCGTCATACGTGTCGCCGGAAGTTGCGTCATTTTTTGACGTTATTTTGCGCCAAAAATGTCGGCGTTCCGGATGTGGCGTCATTTTTGGCGCCAAAAGCATTTAGGCGCCAAATAATGTGGGCGTCTTATTTGGCGCTAAAAAATATGGGCGTCGCTTTTGTCTCCACATTATTTCAGTCTCATTTTTCATTTGCTTCTGGTTGCTAGAAGCTTGATGTTTGGCATTTTTTCCCATTCCTGAAACTGTCTTATAAGGAATTTGATCTATTTTGCTTTATATGTTGTTTTTTCTCTTACATATTGCAAGATGTCTCACGTTGCATCTGAGCCAGAAGATACTACAGGAAAACCACTGCCTGCTGGATCTACCAAAGCTAAGTGTATCTGCTGTAAACTTTTGGTAGCTATTCCTCCAGCTGTTGTTTGTAATAATTGTCATGACAAACTTGTTAAAGCAGATAATATTTCCTTTAGTGATGTACCATTGCCTGTTGCAGTTCCTTCAACATCTAAGGTGCAGAATGTTCCTGATAACATAAGAGATTTTGTTTCTGAATCCATAAAGAAGGCTTTGTCTGTTATTTCTCCTTCTAGTAAACGTAAAAAGTCTTTTAAATCTTCTCTCTCTACAGATGAATTTTTAAATGAACACCATCATTCTGATTCTTTGGACTCTTCTGGTTCAGAGGATTCTATCTCAGAGATTGATGCTGATAAATCTTCATATTTATTTAAGATGGAATTTATTCGCTCTTTACTTAAAGAAGTACTAATTGCTTTAGAAATAGAGGATTCTAGTCCTCTTGATACTAATTCTATACGTTTGGATAAGGTTTTTAAAGCTCCTGCGGTTATTCCAGAAGTCTTTCCTGTTCCTAATGCTATTTCTGCAGTAATTTCCAAGGAATGGGATAAATTGGGTAATTCATTTACTCCTTCTAAACGTTTTAAGCAATTATATCCTGTTCCGCCTGACAGGTTAGAATTTTGGGACAAAATCCCTAAAGTTGATGGGGCTATTTCTACCCTTGCTAAACGTACTACCATTCCTACGTTAGATGGTACCTCGTTTAAGGATCCTTTAGATAGAAAAATTGAATCTTTTCTAAGAAAAGCTTATCTATGTTCAGGTAATCTTCTTAGACCTGCTATATCATTGGCTGATGTTGCTGCAGCTTCAACTTTTTGGTTGGAAACTCTAGCGCAACAAGTAACAAATCGTGATTCTCATGATATTATTATTCTTCTCCAGCATGCTAATAATTTCATCTGTGATGCCATTTTTTATTAGAGTTGATGTTAGGTTTATGTCTCTGGCTATCTTAGCCAGAAGAGCTTTATGGCTTAAGACCTGTAATGCTGATATGGCTTCTAAATCAACTCTACTTTCCATTTCTTTCCAGGGAAACAAATTATTTGGTTCTCAGTTGGATTCTATTATTTCAACTGTTACTGGTGGGAAAGGAACTTTTTTACCACAGGATAAAAAGTCTAAAGGTAAAAACAGGGCTAACAATCGTTTTCGTTCCTTTCGTTTCAACAAAGAACAAAAGCCTGATCCTTCGTCCTCAGGAGCAGTTTCAGTTTGGAAACCATCTCCAGTCTGGAATAAATCCAAGCCTGCTAGAAAGGCAAAGCCTGCTTCTAAGTTCACATGAAGGTACGGCCCTCATTCCAGTTCAGCTGGTAGGGGGCAGGTTACGTTTTTTCAAAGAAATTTGGATCAATTCTGTTCACAATCTTTGGATTCAGAACATTGTTTCAGAAGGGTACAGAATTGGTTTCAAGATGAGACCTCCTGCAAAGAGATTTTTTCTTTCCCATGTCCCAGTAAATCCAGTGAAAGCTCAAGCATTTCTGAATTGTGTTTCAGATCTAGAGTTGGCTGGAGTAATTATGCCAGTTCCAGTTCCGGAACAGGGGATGGGGTTTTATTCAAATCTCTTCATTGTACCAAAGAAGGAGAATTCCTTCAGACCAGTTCTGGATCTAAAATTATTGAATCGTTATGTAAGGATACCAACGTTCAAGATGGTAACTGTAAGGACTATATTGCCTTTTGTTCAGCAAGGGAATTATATGTCCACAATAGATTTACAGGATGCATATCTGCATATTCCGATTCATCCAGATCATTATCAGTTCCTGAGATTCTCTTTTCTAGACAAGCATTACCAATTTGTGGCTCTACCGTTTGGCCTTGCTACAGCTCCAAGAATTTTCACAAAGATTCTCGGTGCCCTTCTGTCTGTAATCAGAGAACAGGGTATTGTGGTATTTCCTTATTTGGACGATATCTTGGTACTTGCTCAGTCTTTACATTTAGCAGAGTCTCATACGAATCGACTTGTGTTGTTTCTTCAAGATCATGGTTGGAGGATCAATTTACCAAAAAGTTCTTTGATTCCTCAAACAAGGGTAACCTTTCTGGGTTTCCAGATAGATTCAGTGTCCATGACTCTGTCTTTAACAGACAAGAGACGTCTAAAATTGATTACAGCTTGTCGAAACCTTCAGTCTCAATCATTCCCTTCGGTAGCCTTATGCATGGAAATTCTAGGTCTTATGACTGCTGCATCGGACGCGATCCCCTTTGCTCGTTTTCACATGCGACCTCTTCAGCTCTGTATGCTGAACCAATGGTGCAGGGATTACACGAAGATATATCAATTAATATCTTTAAAACCGATTGTTCGACACTCTCTAACGTGGTGGACAGATCACCTTCGTTTAATTCAGGGGGCTTCTTTTGTTCTTCCGACCTGGACTGTAATTTCAACAGATGCAAGTCTCACAGGTTGGGGAGCTGTGTGGGGATCTCTGACGGCACAAGGAGTTTGGGAATCTCAGGAGGTGAGATTACCGATCAATATCTTGGAACTCCGTGCAGTTTTCAGAGCTCTTCAGTTTTGGCCTCTTCTGAAGAGAGAATCGTTCATTTGTTTTCAGACAGACAATGTCACAACTGTGGCATACATCAATCATCAAGGAGGGACTCACAGTCCTCTGGCTATGAAAGAAGTATCTCGAATTTTGGTTTGGGCGGAATCCAGCTCCTGTCTAATCTCTGCGGTTCATATCCCAGGTGTAGACAATTGGGAAGCGGATTATCTCAGTCGCCAAACGTTGCATCCGGGCGAATGGTCTCTTCACCCAGAGGTATTTCTTCAGATTGTTCAAATGTGGGGGCTCCCAGAGATAGATCTGATGGCCTCTCATCTAAACAAGAAACTTCCCAGGTATCTGTCCAGATCCCGGGATCCTCAGGCGGAGGCAGTGGATGCATTATCACTTCCTTGGAAGTATCATCCTGCCTATATCTTTCCACCTCTAGTTCTTCTTCCAAGAGTATTCTCCAAGATTCTGAGGGAATGCTCGTTTGTTCTGCTAATAGCTCCGGCATGGCCTCACAGGTTTTGGTATGCGGATCTTGTCCGGATGGCATCTTGCCAACCATGGACTCTTCCGTTAAGACCAGACCTTCTGTCACAAGGTCCTTTTTTCCATCCGGATCTGAAATCCTTAAATTTAAAGGTATGGAGATTGAACGCTTGATTCTTGGTCAAAGAGGTTTCTCTGACTCCGTGATTAATACTATGTTACAGGCTCGTAAATCTGTATCTCGAGAGATATATTATAGAGTCTGGAAGACTTATATTTCTTGGTGTCTTTCTCATCATTTTTCTTGGCATTCTTTTAGAATACCGAGAATTTTACAGTTTCTTCAGGATGGTTTAGATAAGGGTTTGTCCGCAAGTTCTTTGAAAGGACAAATCTCCGCTCTTTCTGTTCTTTTTCACAGAAAGATTGCTATTCTTCCTGATATTCATTGTTTTGTACAAGCTTTGGTTCGTATAAAACCTGTCATTAAGTCAATTTCTCCTCCTTGGAGTTTGAATTTGGTTCTGGGAGCTCTTCAAGCTCCTCCGTTTGAACCTATGCATTCATTGGACATTAAATTACTTTCTTGGAAAGTTTTGTTCCTTTTGGCCATCTCTTCTGCTAGAAGAGTTTCTGAATTATCTGCTCTTTCTTGTGAGTCTCCTTTTCTGATTTTTCATCAGGATAAGGCGGTGTTGCGAACTTCTTTTGAATTTTTACCTAAAGTTGTGAATTCCAACAACATTAGTAGAGAAATTGTGGTTCCTTCATTATGTCCTAATCCTAAGAATTCTAAGGAGAAATCGTTGCATTCTTTGGATGTTGTTAGAGCTTTGAAATATTATGTTGAAGCTACGAAATCTTTCCGTAAGACTTCTAGTCTATTTGTTATCTTTTCCGGTTCTAGGAAAGGCCAGAAAGCTTCTGCCATTTCTTTGGCATCTTGGTTGAAATCTTTAATTCATCTTGCCTATGTTGAGTCGGGTAAAATTCCGCCTCAGAGAATTACAGCTCATTCTACTAGGTCAGTATCTACTTCCTGGGCTTTTAGGAATGAAGCTTCGGTTGACCAGATCTGCAAAGCAGCAACTTGGTCCTCTTTGCATACTTTTACTAAATTCTACCATTTTGATGTATTTTCTTCTTCTGAAGCAGTTTTTGGTAGAAAAGTTCTTCAGGCAGCGGTTTCAGTTTGAATCTTCTGCTTATGTTTTTTGTTAAACTTTATTTTGGGTGTGGATTATTTTCAGCAGGAATTGGCTGTCTTTATTTTATCCCTCCCTCTCTAGTGACTCTTGTGTGGAAAGATCCACATCTTGGGTAGTCATTATCCCATACGTCACTAGCTCATGGACTCTTGTTAATTACATGAAAGAAAACATAATTTATGTAAGAACTTACCTGATAAATTCATTTCTTTCATATTAACAAGAGTCCATGAGGCCCACCCTTTTTTGTGGTGGTTATGATTTTTTTGTATAAAGCACAATTATTCCAATTCCTTATTTTATATGCTTCGCACTTTTTTTCTTATCACCCCACTTCTTGGCTATTCGTTAAACTGATTTGTGGGTGTGGTGAGGGGTGTATTTATAGGCATTTTAAGGTTTGGGAAACTTTGCCCCTCCTGGTAGGAATGTATATCCCATACGTCACTAGCTCATGGACTCTTGTTAATATGAAAGAAATGAATTTATCAGGTAAGTTCTTACATAAATTATGTTTTGCAATATTTTTCCAAAAGCAAATATGCTTTTATTTAAAGTTATTACTGGTTTAATTCACAATATTCAATAAGAATTTAGCATTAATCTTGTAAATCTGATTCCAGTGTCAGCCAATAAGTATGTAAGCTTCTTTTTCATTTGTGGCCAGTCCTGACCTTATTAAAAAAGACAAAAAACGTTTTTTTCCTGTGATGCTGCTGCACCAGCACGGGCTGACTTTCCCATAGGAAATAGCAGGCAAATAGACTTTCATTAACAAACATATTTCAAATGGCCCCATAAGAAATATTGGACAAAATGTTTTTTTTTTTCCATACACATGTCTAATAGTATCTAAGAATAGTAATGCAAAAAGTGGTATACTCTAATAAATTAGAGCATGTCATTTCTGCATTAGAATGTCCCTTTAAAGGGACATTAAACTAGAAATATCTTTAAGCAGTCAATCAGGATGCTAGTCCTAGACTTGCAAGGGAGCGTGCATCTGACGTTTACTATGAAATCTTGAGAGATTTTAGTGAAATCTCATGAGATCACAGGAAATGAAACTGTGACATCAGCACTGCTGAAACTGATTGGCTGTTTGTTTGTTTTTTCTTTTGTTTTTTAAATCCTCAGATGACAGTAGCTGAAGGTTAGAGCAATAGTCTATTTGAAAGTTGTTATTGTTTAAAAATATATATTATCCTTTTATTACCCATTCCCCCAGTTTTGCATAACCAACTCTATTATATTAATATTCTTTTTACCATCTATGATTATCTGTATATCAATGCTTTTTACAATCTTGCATTTTAGCCAATCAGTGCTGGTTCTTGTATAATCATTATCGTTCTCCACAGAAGTGAGCACAATGTTATCTATATGGCACACATGAACTAGCACTGTCTGGATGTTGTGCAAAATTTACAAAGGTAATAAAAAGCACTGAGATAAGGGGAGGCCTGCAGGGGCTTATAAACAGGCAATTTTGGAGGTTATAAAGTGTATAACTATAACAGTGTTGGTTAGGCAAAGCTGGGGACTGGGTAGTAAAAGTGTTAGCTATGATTTTAAATATTAAAAAAAAGTAACTGTCCCTTTTAAAGGGACACTGAACCCATTTTTTTTCTTTTGTGATTCAGATAGAGCATGAAATTTTAAGCAACTTTCTAATTTACTCCTATTATCAAATTTTCTTTATTCTCTTGGTATCTTTATTTGAAATGCAAGAATGTAAGTTTAGATGTCGGCCCATTTTTGGTGAACAACCTGGGTTGTCCTTGCTGATTGGTGGATAAATTCATCCACCAATAAAAAAGTGCTGTCCAGAGGTCTGAACCAAAAAAAACCTTAGATGCCTTCTTTTTCAAATAAAGATAGCAAGAGAACGAAGAAAAAATAATAATAGTAGTAAATTAGAAAGTTGCTTAAAATCGCATGCTCTATCTGAATCACTCTCTCTTGTATTATTAGTTGCATTTTATTACAGGCATTGTCTGGATTTAGTTGTCCTAGCACATTTTATTTTCTTCTTTTTTCCTTTTTCATATTTAATTCTATGTTCCAGGTCACTATAGCAACCTGAGTAGAGCCTCAGCCAATCATGGGCTTGCATCTGTAGGTCCCCTTGTTAAACATAGTGTAGTCCCCTGCTGGCAGGACCCGGGAGTAAAGCTTTGTTTTATGTATTACATAAAAATACATAACAGTAATTAGCAAAAGCACATGTGACATCTGCTTAAATAAAACAGGTCACATTATTTATTCCCCACAACCTTTTTATAATAAATTATATATCAGCAGGAAACTCTGCCTATTGGTAGAGGACTGGACCCATCTTACAGCTGGGATAGTACCACTTTTCATGCACCCATCAACTATATATTGTCATTAAAAAGGATATGATGTAATTACTGAATGTAACTCAGTTTTTGTTGAAGCTTTTTTATTGACTCTTCACATTAAAGGGGCACCCCAGTGTAAAAATTGCTTTAATTTGTTAGCAGTCACTATTTTACTATGTGTTTAACTTCCTTGTCTATAGCATTCTGATTAGAGCTTTGGTGATGTAAAAATCTAAATCAAAATCACTTATATATCTTAGCCCTTTCTGGAAGCAAGGAATGACTTATTTTCCTTTGGTACTATCAGATTTTTTTTAATATATATTTTTTTGCCCATTTCAGTTATAATAATCACTTAAACCATTTGTTATTATTTTGATGCTTAAAGGGACTTTAAAAAAACATTGGGACATAAAATCCTTTATTATGACTACTAATATTCTATTGCAATAAACTTTTATTTTGCCCCCTTTTCTTGACACTTATATCTGAAAACTGAAGGTTTCCCATTTCTGAGAATTGGAAGTGCACTCTGCAGCCTCCGCAAGCTTAACCCTGCTCCATATCTGTCTCTCATTGACATCAGCAGAGGTGACAAGAAACTGCAACATATTGCAAATTTTGCTAACAATTTAACAGTAGCCATTCTAGTATCAAGTTCAGACAGGCTCCTCTAAATAGGCAAAGTGGCGATGTGTGTGGCACTTAAAGTGACATACAATCCAAAAATGTTCTTTCCTGATTTAGGTAGAGCATGCGATTTTAAACAGCTTTCCAGTTTACTTCTATTATCAAATTATATTCATTCTCTTGGTATCATTTGTTGAAGGAGCAGCAATGAACTACTGGTTTCTAACTGAACACATGGGTGAGCCAATGACAATCGGTATATATATGCAGTCACCAATCAGCAGCTAGAACCTAGGTTCTTTGCTACTCCTAAACTTTCCTAGATTAACCTTTCAGTAAAGGTTACCAAGAGAAGGAAGCAAATTAAATAATCAAAGTAAATTGGAAAGTTGTTTCAAATTGTATGTTCGGTCTAAATCATGAATGTCTAATTATGACTTTACTGTCCCTTTAATAACAATAGCAGTAAACAAGGTGTAGTCAGAACATTGTTACACTCAGCTGTTCTGTTTATTTATTGACTGACCAAAGAAAGGTGTTGTATATCAATAAGTGGTCTGCTTTTCCATTTATGGTGTGGTTTCTTGCGGTCTCTCAAATCTGAGCTGTTGTCTGCTATTTTCAACCAGTCTTATTATTGCTTCAGCCTGCTGTGACATTATTAATATTGTTATCAGGTAATGGTCCCTTTGACCTTTGTGACTACATTGACTTGATACAAATTAGCAATAGGATTCCATCCCTTGACCTCTCTCAGCCTTGTATGTAGATTAAAGACTTGACCTGTAAAAACCGCTCATAAGGGACTTGATTCTATCTATGATACAATTTCCATTTCTGATTTCAGCAGGTTGCCTCTGCTAACACCGTATTCTCAGGAGTAATTCACTAGGATGTGAACAGTCACAGCTCCACTTCTCAAGGGACCGAGCAGTTCCATGACTACAGTTGGCAGTTTATGTGTTAGCTGGTTACAGTGTCTCATGATGCTTTTTCACCCAGGCAGCTTAAATGCCCTAGGGTTAGTGTTTCTATAAAGTACTAGGCAGCAAATAACAAGAAGTTTTGTTTTATTTTAATATACAATATAACAGATATTTTTTTTGCCAGATGGGGGGGGGGGGCGGTGCCTTTTATGTAGTACCCGGGCAAGGAAAGAGAATGTTTTTTAATATTTCTATGCATTTTAATGTTATTTAATTTATAACAGTTACTGGACATGAAACCAACATTTTTTATTTTATGATTAAGATACAGCAAACACTTTTAAGAAAGCATTCAAATGTACTTCTATTATCAATTTTGCTTCATTCTCTTGGAATCCTTTATTGAAAGTGCAGCAATGCACTACTGGGAACTAGCTGGACACATTTGTAAGCCAATGACAACAGGAATATTTGTGTAGCCAATAATCAGCAGCTATCTCCCAGTTTCCAAGCCTACCTAGGTATTCTTTGACATGGGCAATCAACTTACTGCAACTATAGGTGTCTCCAGACAGCACTTCAAAGACAAAATTACTACTTTACCTTCCTGTATAGACCTCAGCCCTCTTGTAGGGCTGTGACATGAAGTAACAGGCCATTCACAAAAATTAAATTAAAAAAAAAAGTAAAATCCTTTTAAAATGATGAATAAATAATGATTTATTTTGCTTAGTGTTATTTTCTTTTATTTCAACAATGAAATATACTGTTCTATATCCCTTTAACATATATTCCACACAAGCATTGGTTACACACTCTAGTGTGCTGTCTATAATAGGCCACAGCAGAGAATGAAACCTAGCTTATAACATGGCGCCCCCATTGCTTTATAGACACTAAAACTTTATACTTATTTTTTCAATGTTTAAACAATTAATAAAATTATAAAGTTTACATCTACTTATTATTTTCAGGTTTATTTCTGCTTTGAATACATCAGTATTTCTAATAATTATTTAATGTTAAAAGTGATGGTGAACTCCACAGGTTTTAAAATCAGATGGACTTTAAATCGATCACTTCTAATAAAGATGCGCTATAACTAACTTTTTAATCAAGACATGCAATTCTAATCCTCCGCACTCCGGTTGCCCATTTCAAAAATCATTTTTTTGGGGGAAATTTACGGTTTGTACTGTTGTCTAATCAGCACTCAAGGTACAAAAATAAGTGCCATACGGCTAGAGCACCGATTGGAGAACAGTTCAAACCGTTAGCTCACCAAAATAAATTAGTTTTGAAGTGGGCGGCCGGGGTGCAGGGGATTAGAATGGCATGACTAGATTAAAAAGTAATGTACAGTATATCTTCATGTGATCAATTAAAGTCCCTGTAAAATATCGCTTAGATTCCGGGCCTGATTTTAAAACATTTAACACTTAATATCACTTTCACATGCAAGTTCTAGCATGGAGCGAGGTCTAAACAAAATTGTCTGTGTGTAAAATGTATTTCATAGAACTCGACTTTTTAACTAGAGTTTCTCTAACCATTCTAGCCAAATTCAATAAACTTGTGGCAACATTGGCCAAAATCAAGAATAAATCTTGTCTGGAGGTGTGCGGAACTTGCTTGTTAATCTGAATAAATGTCAGGCCTATGATATGCAGACTTAGATGTAAATACATGTTAGAGAGCACTCTAATAATAGTGTTTCAATGTATATTTACCCAAAATAATAATACAAATAAAAAATGTTTTAAAAATACATTCTTGTGTAAAAATAGATTTTTCTGCGTTGTTAAAATTTTCAGTTTTTAAACAAATAATTATACTAGGAGGACTATTTATCAAGCTCCAATGATCGGATCATGTCGGATAGACATTTGATAAATCGTCCCCTAGGTGTTTAACCCATTCAAAGGTGGTAATTATATAGTACTCTCTGTGCTCCTGTGCCGCTACAGATGATAAACGAGCGTATGAGAAGCAGATGTATCCTACAATCACAGGCCATATCCTACAATCACTTGCCGTATCCTATAATCACTGGCCATATCCTAAAATCACTGGTTGTATCCTACAATCACTTGCCGTATCCTACAATCACTGGCCATACCCTACAATCACTGGCCGTACCCTACAATTACTCGCTGTATCCTACAATCACTTGCCGTATCCTACAATCAGTGTGCCAGGGTGCCAGGAATCAGACTGAGACAAGAAGTGCAAAAATAATCACACCTTTATTAATAGCAAAAAATAATAAAAAGTCCATAAGTCAAATAACAAGCCAGGAATCAAAACCAGAGCTGGTAGTCAGACGAGCCGAGTCAGGAGCCAAAGCGAGTAGTCAGACGAACCGGAATCAGGAACAAGGAAAACAGCAGAGTCAGGAACAAGCCAGGGATCAGGAACCAGGAGGGACATCAGACAGCAAAGCATACTGAAAAGAGGCCCTTTAAATAATAAGTGATGACATCACAATTCTGAGACTGCATCCTGTCTCACACGGATGATGTACACCAGTCTGGCCATAAAGGAAGTGCAGGAAATGAGCAGCATCACACAGTATGCACCAGAGTCAGCAAGAGAGGTGAGTAAAATGGCTGCCAGCAGCACATGGCAAACAAAACAGGGAAAAAACCCTGACACAGTGCCGTATCCTACAATTCAGTGGCCATATCCTACAATCAGTGTCTGTATCCTATAATCACTGGCAGTATCCTACAATTGTTGGCCGTATCCTACAATCACTCACCTTATCCTACAATCACTCGCTGTGTCCTACAATCATTTGCTGTTTCCTGCAATCACAAGCCGTATCATACAAATACTGTCCGTATCCTACAATCAGTGGCCGTATCCTACAATCAGTGTCTGTATCCTATAATCACTGGCAGTATCCTACAATCGTTGGCCATATCCTACAATCACTCACCTTATCCTACAATCACTCGCTGTGTCCTACAATCATTTGCTGTATGCTACAATCACTAGCCATATCATACATATTGTATCCTACAATCAGTGGCCGTATCCTACAATCAGTGTCTGTATTATACTATCGTTGGCCGTATCATACAAATACAGGCCGTATCCTACAATCAGTGGCCGTATCCTTCAGTCAGTGGCCATATCCTACAATCAATGGCCGTGTCCTACAATCACTGGCATTAACCTCATCTGAAGCAGAATGTGCAACTTTTTATAAATGTTTAACTTTTTTGAAAGAGTTAAACACATAGAAAAAAAAGGGTATATGCTTAAAAATACAATGTGCTAAAATAGAGCATTTCATTTTTGCAATAAATGGTTATTTTACAAGGGCTAAGGGAAGTCTACAAGATATTGCAGTACTCTCTGACAGAGAAGGGGTTTAATGAATCATTTGTTTCCGTTAGAATCATGTCTCTAAAATAAAGGGACAGTGCACTGTAAAATTGTTTTCCCCTCAATATATTTATAATCACTTGTCAAATTTAGAGTTTAATATGTATGTGAAATTGTTAATTTAGATTTATTTATATATGAAATAGTTACTTCTGCTAACCCAATCAAAAGGGCTGGGCTTGCAGGGACAGCAGACCTCATGATCTCACCTCTCTTTATACACAAAGTTCTCATCTTCTCTTATCTCTCACTGTATACACACAAAACAAATTCCTTAGGAGAACAATGGAAAATTATAATTTCGGTAACTTTCTGTCCACCTCCAATCAGGGGCGTGATCACATGTTTGTTAAGCCTTCCAGGGACTAAAGCTGCTTTTTTTTTGTGCGCAAGGGTTACTATGTGTGGCAAGTTGAAACTGGAGTAAAATATATCCATTCTGCTCGCGTAAGTTCATGCACTTCCTTTGTGATACCGACTGCCGACGCCAGTTCTATGTTAGTCTATAGGAGTAAAAAATGTGCACGCCATGTAAAATCTATGTGTGTTACTTGTGTTTTGCGCCGGGTTTGTGATTGTGCGATTTGAGAAAGAAGGCGTGATTTATTCAAAACATTCATGTTTACATAGCTTTTGTATAGCCAGTATTTATGTAATGAAAGTTTTAATATAGATGGGAATACAACAGGCAAAACTGCATATATTAAATGGCAAAATAAAGGTAAACAACCTATTTGTAAACACTTTAATACACTTCAGCAAATAAAATCAATAATTGGAAACACATTAAATGGGAAAGAAAAATCACAGTACACTGTCCATTTAAGATTCAGATCTAACCTTGGCCAGTTTAGACAAGGATTAGCAAAACAAGGTCACTGAATGAATTTAATTTGCAGCCCATGTCCGAGCTTAAAGGGACACTGAACCCAAATTTTTTTCTTTTGTGACTCAGATAGAGCATGCAATTTTTAAGCAACTTTCTAATTTACTCCTATTATCATTTTTTCTTTGTTCTCTTGCTATCTTTATTTAAAAAAGAAAGCCCAGCACCCTGGACAGCACTTGTTTATTGATGGATGAATTCATCCACCAATCAGCAAGAACAACCCAAGTTGTTCCCCAAAAATGGGTCGGCATCTAAACTTACATTCTTGATTTTCAAATAAAGATACCAAGAGAATGAAGAACATTTGCTAATAGGAGTAAATTAGTACGTTGCTTAAAATTGCATGCTCTATCTGAATCACAAAAGAAAAAATGTGGGTTCAGTGTCCCTTTAATAAATCTAGCCCTGTGATTATAATATTTATAGTAAGAAAAATATCTAAATTTGAAATATTTAAAGAACCACTAAACACATTAGAATATCATAATTGTTAAATGCATAATAAAAAATCAATGCAAAATCACTTAGTTTGAATTTCACAAGTAGTAGATATCTTTCTGACAATTTTTAGTTAGTTCTATTTTTCCTCCCACTGCATCATGTGACAGCCGTCAGCCAATCAAAAAATGCATATATGTTTATTCTATGAATTTTGCACATGCTCAGTAGACGCTGGTGCCTCCGAAAGTGTGCATAAAAAAGATTGTGCACATCTGGAAAATGGAAGTGAATTAGAAAGTTGTATCAAATTGTGTGCTCTATCTGAATAATGACAGTTTAATTTTGACTTGCGTGACCCTTTAAAAGTATTAATCAGAATGTGAAAGAGAAGCATTTTCAGAGACAAACAAGAAAAAGCAGATGATTTTGAAGTTGTATAAATAAAGCTCAGCATCATTTTCACAGTCATACCCCCCCACCATTGGTTTATATTCCATATCATGTACAGAGCATATAGGACCCGACCTAAGACTCTAAAGATCTCCAATCAGGTGAGATTATCTAAAATGATCCGTGAGTACTGTGCATTCACTCAGAACATTCTAGAAGGCAAATTTTGCTCTATCTGTGTGATGGGCGTTCTCTGCAGTGCAATACAGCACTATATTAAATGAGAGCTTTGTTGCATTTACTCTTTGATATTATTAACCGTATTTAGTTATAGCACAGGTTGTCAAAACCGTGCTTTATCTGCATGTCTCCAGATGTAAAGCATGCAGTACAAGTGCAGTTTGCCACTGTTGACAAAGCTGCGCTGGTAAATGCCTTAACGGCCATGCAACGCACAGGGTATGTTGGTCATTAAGGGGTTAAACAGTATAAGATTGTAATATAAAGGGCTAGATTACAAGTGGAGCGCAATAGCTTTCACAAAAGCGATATTTACGTTCCAGTTGGTAATACCAGTGCATGCAAATATGTGTTGGTATTACAAGTTAGGTGCAATGCGAACGCAACCTCGCACAGGAGCATTGAGATCATGAGAGTGCACTTCCATAGATTCTAATGGGAGCCTTGTTCTCATGACATCGGACATGAGAACCAAGCACAGCGAAGGGGGTAAGTTGCACATCAAAGGGCAGTAATTTTAAACATATATGTATATGAATAAATACATATATATTTATGTGTTTTTATGTGTATATACACATATTAACATAAATGTATATATATATATATATATATATAAGCATATACATTTTTACTGGGAACACACAGTTTCTCACACCTGCCAACTTTAATCCCTAAAGAACCATATACTGAAATCTGGGGCAATTGAGGGACATTTAGAAAACTAACCAGAGATCTGATCTCTGGTTAATTTTCGGAGTGTTAATTGCTACAGCGAGCAGGCAATAAATTAGCGCTCCACTTCAAAATGTTTCATTATGTGTAGTTAAAAAAACTTTGCAACATACTTTTATTATTTATTTAGTCCCATTTTCCTGTAATTTAAATCTGAAAATTGTTGGTTTTCTAAATACCACCATGTTTCTATAAAGTAAGGACAGTGAGGAAGTGATATATAACAATCAAATAAAGAGACTACCCAAACAAGATTGGGTGGAACAATTGATTATCCAAAAGGATTTCCACATAGTCTTGTTTGCACAAACAGAGATAAATGGAATTGTTCTAAGGCTAATCATTTCTTTGACTACATTATTATTATTATTATTATTATTCTTTATTTATAAATCGCCAACAGATTCCTCAGCGCTGTCCATGGGTACAAAGATAAAAGTACAGTACAATACAATATAAAAGACACCAGACAAAGTTTAACAAACAAATACAAAGGGAATTGAGGGCCCGGTTCCCGTGGGAATTTACAATCTAGATGGGTAGGAGGGTGAGAAACAGGAAGTGGGGACTGCAAAGGGGAGTGACTACATTACTATGACTAGCATGTATTTACTGTTTAAGATCTCTTTACATTGATTATATTTATTACTTTTAAAATTAGAATGTGTATATAGTATAGTATTAAAGAGTGTATTTGTATAAATTCTGATTGTATGTTGAATGTTCTGATCATACTTTATTTATTTGTGTATCTTATAAAAAAAATATTTTGCTTTGAATTTTTTGGTTTTGTAAACTAAAGTTTTACACAGTTGGCTGGGAAAGGTAGAATAGAGTTTTGCTGGTGTGCCAGAATTTCTCTCACAGCTTTCATAATATTGTCTAAGCATTTACTAAGCTACCCTGTTAACCTCACTCTCCGATGTGAAATTCTGTATTCCAGATAGTTTTGTTACTTTCTAGGGGAGGAAAGTCATCTTTTTAGAGCTTCCAGGTTCTGCACCCTCTTTTTTTTTTTTAGAATTCAGTGGGTGTTGCCCCTGTAAAGTCTGCAGAATTAACTCTCTCCAAGCTGGAAAGTTTTTGAGAATTGGCCCATAGTACTCTGCAGGAGAGACATTTATATGGCAATAGACAGGTCCGCCTGCAGTGCATAACAGAACTTTGCTACTATAGATCAAAATGAAAGAGAGTACACATATTATCCAAAATTGCTCATTTTAAGTTTAAAGGGACAGTAAAGTCAAAAAATAAAATTATAAATTGTAGACATAAACATATTTTTTTGGAAACTAATGCTTTTGAGTTGAGGAACGTCTAGTATTTTGCTTACCCCTACTGGGAGGACATGGAGTTTTCCTAGATATTCTGAATATATTTGCTTTTCTCTTAAGTGATTTAATTATTAAGGCAAACATTTAGTCAGGTGGAATCTACTTTCCTATGAATTTTCCCTCATCGAGATTTGCTACCTCGAAGTGCGCATGTTTCTTTCATGACTTAGTTAGAACATACAATTTTAAACAACTTTTCAATTTACTTCTATTATCAACATTGCTTCATTCTCTTGGTATCATTTGTTGAAGGAGCAGCGATGTACAACTTGTTGCTAACAGAACACATGGGGTGAGTCAATGATAATCGGTATGTGTGTATATATATATATATATATATATACAGTATATATATATATATATATATATATATATATATATATATATATATATGCAGCCACCAATCAGCAGCTAGCATCCTGAGCTTACCTAGATAAACCCTTCAACAAAGGATAATTCGAGAAGGAAGAAAATTGAATAATAGAAGTAAATTGGAATGCTGTTTAAAATTATTTGCTCTGTCTGAATCATGAATGTTTAATTATGTCATTACTGTCCCTTTAAACACCCAGTTATGTGCAAGGAAATAGTTTAGTAATCAAATATTCTAACACATAAGATCATTCAATTATTGCTACTTTATATCACCTTTTTAATAAAATAATAAATAAAATTAAAAAAACAAGTGCAGTGTTTATTTACGTCACATTATGCCTAGTAAAGCTGTAATATAAACATTATACAGTGACCTATCAGCTGCAGGGTCCTGGGACCTCTTATATAAAAGACTTTTATATGTATCATTATATTTTTTTAGAGGACAGAATGACACTTTTACATCACTTTCCACTTTACTCCTACCAGTTCCATTTTACATCAGTAGTAACAGCTCTTGTTCCCAAGAGTTGTCACTTCTTGTTACAGAATTAATTGTGCTAATTACAGTGGTATGTTGTTTTCCAGCAAGTGTTGCAAGCCTAGTTACTAGATGTTATTCTCTTCAATTAAAGGGACATCACACATCAATTCTAAAATACGCTACTTATTATTGTAATATTTCCTTCAGATAAACGTGTTTAACCCCGGCAAAAGCTTTAATGAAAGAGATATAAAAGTGCAGAAACATTTGTGTGTTAGAACATTTTATTAGTGCACTGCTGCTTGCATAGGGATTAAACACATAGTTAAAGGGACATAATACTCATATGCTAAAATTACTTGAATGCGATGCAGCATTACTATAAAGCTGACAAGAAAATATCACATCAACATTTCTACGTAAAAAATATATTTTACATTTATATGTCTTCAACTCACCAGAGTAAGTGCTCTAAGTCTTCTGTATGGTGAAAAACATAATTTATGTAAGAACTTACCTGATAAATTAATTTCTTTCATATTGGCAAGAGTCCATGAGCTAGTGACGTATGGGATATACAATCCTACCTGGAGGGGCGAAGTTTCCCAAACCTCAAAATGCCTATAAATACACCCCTCACCACACCCACTGTTCGGTTTAACGAATAGCCAAGTAGTGGGGTGATAAAGAAAGGAGTAAAAAGCATCAAAGGAATTTGGAAATAATTGTGCTTTATGCAAAAAATCATAACCACCATAAAAAGGGTGGGTCTCATGGACTCTTGCCAATATGAAAGAAATTAATTTATCAGGTAAGTTCTTACATAAATTATGTTTTCTTTCATGTAATTGACAAGAGTCCATGAGCTAGTGACGTATGGGATAGTAATACCCAAGATGTGGAACTCCACAGAAGAGTCACTAGAGAGGGAGGTATAAAATAATAACAGCCATTTTCCACTGAAAAAATTAACCCACAACCCAAAATATAAGTTTATTCTCATAAATGAAAATAAAAAACTTAAACATAAGCAGAGGAATCAAACTGAAACAGTTGCCTGAAAAACTTTTCTACCAAAAACTGCTTCCGAAGAAGCAAATACATCAAAACGGTAGAATTTAGTAAATGTATGCAAAGAAAACAAAGTTGCTGCTTTGCAAATCTGATCAACTTAAGCTTCATTCTTAAAAGCTCACGAAGTGGAGACTGATCTAGTAGAATGAACTGTAATTCTCTGAGGCGTGGCCTGACCCGACTCCAAATAAGCCTGATGAATCAAACGCTTTAACCAAGATGCCAAAGAAATAGCAGAAGCCTTCTGACCTTTCCTAGAACCAGAAAAGATAACAAATAGATAAGACTTCCTGAAATCTTTAGTAGCTTCAAAATAATATTTCAAAGCCCTTACAACATACAAAGGATGTAGGGATCTCTCCAAATAATTCTTAAGATTAGGACACAAAGAGGGGACAACAATTTCTCTATTAATGTTGTTAGAATTCACAACCTTAGGTAGAAATTTAAAAGAAGTCCGCAAAACTGTCTTATCCTGATGGAAAATCAAAAAAGGAGATTCACAAGAAAGAGCAGAAAATTCGGAAACTTTTCTAGCAGAAGAGATGGCCAAAAGGAACAACACTTTCCAAGAAAGTAGTTTAATGTTAAAGAATGCATAGGCTCAAACGGAGGAGCCTGTAAAGCCTTCAAAACCAAATTAAAACTCCAAGGAGGAGAGATTGATTTAATGACAGGCTTGATACGGACCAACACCTGTACAAAACAGTGAATATCAGGAAGCTTAGCAATCTTTCTGTGAAATAAAACAGAAACAGCAGAGAGTTGTCCCTTCAAATAACTTGCAGACAAACCCTTATCCAAACCATCCTGAAGAAACTTTAAAATTCTAGGAATTCTAAAAGAATGCCAGGAGAATTTATGAGAACACCATGAAATATAAGTCTTCCAAACTCGATAATAAAACTTCCTAGAAACAAATTTGCAAGCCTGTAACATAGTATTAATTACTCTATGACTAATTACTCTATGACTAAGCACTAGGCATTCAATTTCCATACCTTCAAATTTAATTATTTGAGATCCTGATGGAAAAACGGACCTTGAGACAGAAGGTCTGGTCTTAAAGGAAGTGGCCAAGATTGGCAACTGGACATCCGAACAAGATCCGCATACCAAAACCTGTGAGGCCATGCTGGAGCTACCAGCAACACAAACGATTGTTCCATGATGATCTTGTAAATCACTCTTGGAAGAAGAACTAGAGGCGAGAAAATATAAGCAGGTTGGTAACACCAAGGAACTGCTAACACATCCACTGAATCTGCTTGAGGATCCCTGGACCTGGACAGGTACCTGGGAAGTTTCTTGTTTAGATGGGAAGCCATCAGATCTATTTCTGGAAGACCCCACATCTGAACAATCTGGGAAAACACATCTGGATGGAGCGACCACTCCCCCGGATGTAAAGTCTGACGACTGAGATAATCCGCTTTCCAATTGTCTACACCTGGGATATGAACCGCAGAAATTAGACATGAGATGGATTCCGCCCAAGCAAGTATCCGAGATACTTCTTTCATAGCTTGGGGACTGTGAGTCCCACCCTGGTGATTGAAATATGCCACAGTTGTGATATTGTCTGTCTGAAAACAAATGAACGGTTCTCTCTTCAACACAGGCCAAACCTGAAGAGCCCTGAAAATAGCACGGAGTTCTAAAATATTGATTGGTAACCTCACCTCTTGAGATTTCCAAACCCTTTGTGCTGTCAAAGATCCCCAGACAGCTCCCCAACCTGAAAGACTTGCATCAGTTGTGATCACAGTCCAGGTTGGATGAACAAAAGAGGCCCCTTGAACTATAGGATGGTAATCTAACCACCAAGTCAGAGAGAGTTTAACATTGGGATTTAAAGGGACAGTCAACCCAAATTTTCAAATAGGTAATTCCTATAAACTTGCTAATGATTCTTATTTTGCACTATAGCCTAATTTAGTATCCTAAATCGTTTCTAAGCATTAGTACTTACTTTTTTCTCTTGTGGCTGTTTTAAATGCCCGCCTGCCCCCTCCCATATTTCGTCATCAAGATCTTCATTGTCCAGCTCTAACTGCTAATTCTCGTCCGTCCACACTCTCGTGTTTTGCGCATGCGCAGTGCGCCGCTAACGCTGTAGGGGGAAGGTTTTAAAAGGGAACCCTAAATCCCTTCTCATTTTCACTTTTAAAACCTTCCCCTTACAGCGTTAGCGGCGCACTGCGCATGCGCAAAACACAGGAGTGTGGACGGACGAGAATTAGCAGTTAGAGCTGGACAATGAAGATCCTGATGACAAAATATGGGAGGGGGCAGGTGGGCATTTTAAACAGCAACAAGAGAAAAAAGTAAGTACTAATGCTTAGAAATGATTTAGGCTACTAAATTAGGCTATAGTGCAAAATAAGAATCATTAGCAAGTTTATAGGAATTACCTATTTGAAAATTTGAGTTGACTGTCCCTTTAAGGATATTAATTTTGATATCTTTGTATAATCCCTGCACCATTGATTCAGCATACAAAGCTGGAGAGGTCTCATATGAAAACGAGCAAAGGGGATCGCGTCCGATGCTGCAGTCATGAGACCTAAAACTTCAATGCACATAGCTACTGAAGGGAATGATAGAGACTGAAGGTTCCAACAAGCTGAAACCAATTTTTTTTTTTTAACAATTTTTATTGAGGAATTATAGTTGACATGCTTTTATAGAAATGCACAATACAATGATATGTTGATATTGAAAAAAAACATGCAGATAGGCCCTGAATAGTAGTCCTCATTTTCCATCCCTTTGAGTAACATTGCAGACCGCTCATGGGTCTTCCATATTGTAATATAAACATAAAGATAGGGATTGTATAGAGATAATGCATAAAAAAACCAACAACAACAACAAAAAAAACAAAAAAAAGGGGGGGGGGGAACTTATGGGATTCAGATATGAGTTGAATATACACATCATGCAATATATGTATCAGATATATATCATGGTTGTCTCAGTATAGGTTATCAGCATATATATCCATAAATGGTATATGTATGTTAAACCAAATGAACAAAACAATAATAAAGAAAAAACAAACAAAGACAAACCATAAGTTGTCAATAAAGGGTGTCTGCTGGACAGGCATTGCTTGAATTGATATAACCACTTATCTGCTAATCTATCAGGCTTTTTTTTTCTCAAGAAGTGTAATGTGTAGAGGCTAGATAAAATAGTGGGCAAATTATTTGTCATAGCAAGGAAGAGAGGGGGGGATAATATTTAATGCCTTATGTGAGTATACTGGGTCAGATATGTAGTTAACTGCTAGATAGGGGGACAGGGGACATGATGCAGGGTAGCACTAGGGGATGTGCAAATTAGTGCATTAATGGCCATGTCCCCCCTCTAAAGTGTATAGGCAACTTTGTAAAGATATTAAGTGGGCAAACTATACTTTATTGGGCCATATCCCATTAGTGGGTGTAGTCATGAATAGTTGTGGGATTGGTGGGACATACTTGGTCTACTAAGATGCAGATGGCAATATTGTGTGACACGGTCTCTTTCTATAATAGCAATGCAAGATGGGTGAGGGGGAAGCTTAACAATATCGCTGAATCATGAGCAACATTAACGGTATAAACAAACCATTGATTAAAAAATAACAGTTAGTGAAGTAGTACTGGAGCAGACTTGGTTACCTCCATATAAATTAGCCCTCTGTGTAACCTATAACTATAAAACAAATGCATACTAGTGATAAAAGTTACATAATATACCACTCTCAGAATGTCTTGACTGTTTACCCCTCTCCAGTTTTAATAATAGTCTCTCCTCTTTGAACACGGATGTGATCCCCGTTCCTTGCTGCCAAGAGACTGCCAAAACATGCGGCTCCACCAAAGTTAGTCTGAGAGTCTCTCCACCCAGCAGCTATTACTGTAAGATAGTAAGGGTAGGACATGCCACTGTATAGGAGCTCACCGATCATATAGGATGCAGGAACATCAACCGCCAGCGCACCATCATGTGAGCCTGTGTCTTCCTTGAGCGCAATGAATAAAGGACTCGCCTGGGGCGGAAAAACCACATCTCCTGATACCTTCAGTAAAAAAGTGAAGGGCTTTACCTCTGTAGCGGTCCGCGGGGCCAAATGATGCCACGCTGATACCGCTTGTCCCACAAGGTGAGTGTACAGGGGTTCAGAATGGTCGAGTAGCCTGTCTGATGCTATCACAGAGTGACTGTGTAGACCGGCTTGGATGTCGGTGAGTGACCCCCATTCCTTATGTCTAGCTGGTGTGAGATGTGGGCGGTAATGTGCATTCTCAGGGGCATGTTGTATGGCCAGGTTTTCTCTTCTCAACCTGTCGCTTGATGAAACCAGCCTAAGTGTTTCTTCGGGTGCAGTCTGCATAAGGAGCAAAACTTCCCACCGGGCATCTGAGATATGCTCCTGACAAGCTTTATCTGCTGAGTAGCGCTCCCTAGTAACAAACCCCTGGTCTGATGCTTGTGTGAGACCCGGTTTCTCAGTGATCACCGGCTCAGCGATCTCATCCTCATGTGGCCAGCTGCGATCTCTAGTGTTGTCGGCAATGCCAGTGCTGGGATATTGTGTTGCCCCTGACTGTCTCTCCGGGCTTTTTGCGGCCGTTTCCTTCGCTGTTATGTAATTTATCAGGTAGTCATATGGGGCCTTTTCAACAAGTTTGGTCATAAGATATGCAAGTTTTTTGGGAAAGTCCTCATGGTATAGCAGGCAGTCCCCTTCCATTATGTCCGCCATGTTTTAGAGTTATTTCGCCTCTCCTCCAGAAGCCTTGTAATCAAGCAATTATAATGGTTAATGTAATAGGTAATTGTCCAGTTAGTATTATGCTTTGAAGAGATTCAGTAAGTTGGGCAACCCAACAGCACTGATGACCCGGATCTTCCCGGGGGGAGGTGTTGGCCTAGAGGTATCAGGCCGCCGCCTTAGGCCTTAATGCTCAGATCTGAGCCCCAGTTTCATAAAAGCAGCAAGATGAGGTGATATAGGACCGCAGTCACTATTACTGTGGTAATTATTGTCTTGTTCTTGCTGAAAAAAAGCTAATAATCGGCGGTTTATTAGGGATTCTTCTGGAGCCTACAGAAGATACGTCCTATCAAGAACGTTGCACGGACACCCCCCCCCCCCCGCGCTGAAACCAATTTTAATTGTTTCTTGTCTGTTAGAGACAGACTCATGGACACTGAATATATCTGGAAACCTAAAAAGGTGACCCTTGTCTAAGGAATCCAATAACTTTTTGGTAAATTGATCCTCCAACCATGTCTTCGAAGAAACAACACTAGTTGATTTTTGTGAGATTCTGCAAAATGTAAAGACTGAGCTAGTACCAAGATATCGTCCAAATAAGGAAACACTGCAATACCCTGTTCTCTGATTGCAGAGAGCAGGGCACCGAGAACCTTTGAAAAGATTCTTGGAGCTGTCGCTAGGCCAAATGGAAGAGCAACAAATTGGTAATGCTTGTATAGAAAAGAGAATCTCAGAAACTGATACTGGTCTGGATGAATCGGAATATGAAGATATGCATCCTGTAAGTCTATTGTGGACATATAATGGCCTTGCTGAACAAAAGGCAGAATAGTCCTTATAGTCACCAGAACTGGCCTGAATGAATTTTCTTTCTTTGGGACAATGAATAGATTTGAATAAAACCCCAGACCCTGTTCCTGAAACAGAACTGGTATGATTACCCCTGAAAGCTCCAGGTCTGAAACACACTTCAGAAAAGCTTGGGCCTTTACTGGATTTGTTGGGATGCGCAAGAGAAAAAATCTTCTTGCAGGAGGTTTTACTCTGAATCCTATTCAGTACCCTTGAGAGACAATACTCTGAATCCATTGATTTTGGACAGAATCTGCCCAAATGTCTTGGAAGAATCTTAATCTGTCCCCTACCATCTGAGCTGGAATGAGGGCCACACCTTTATGCAGACTTGGGGGCTGGCTTTGGTTTCTTAAATGGTTTGGATTTACTCCAACTTGAAGAAGGTTTCCAATTGGAACCAGATTCTTTGGGGGAAGGATTAGGTTTCTGTTCCTTATTTTGTCGAAAGGAACGAAAATGTTTAGAAGCTTTAGATTTACCCTTAGGTCTTTTATCCTGAGGCAAAAAAAACTCCCTTCCGCCCAGTGACAGTTGAAATAATCGAATCCAACTGAGAACCAAATAAATATTACCTTGGAAAGAAAGAGATAGTTATCTAGACTTAAAAACCATGTCAGCATTCCAATATTTGAGCCACAAAGTTCTTCTAGCTAAAATAGCTAAAGACATAGATTTAACATCAATTTTGATTATATCAAAAATGGCATCACAGATAAAATGATTAGCATGTTGAAGCAAGCAAACAATGCTAGACAAATCAGGATCCATTTCCTGTTGTGCTAAACTTTCCAACCAAAAAGTTGATGCAGCTGCAAAATCAGCCATAGAAATGGCAGGCCTGAGAAGATAGCCAGAATATAATTAAGCTTTCCTTAGATAAGATTCAAGCTTCCTATCTAAAGGGTCTTTAAAGGAAGTACTATCTTCCATAGGAATAGTAGTACGTTTAGCAAGAGTAGAAATTGCCCCATCGACTTTGGGGATCTTTTCCCAAAACTCCAAGCTAACTGCTGGCAAAGGAAACAATTTTTTATACCTTGAAAAAGGGGTAAAAGAATTACCAGGCCTATTCCTTAGAAATCATATCAGAAAAAGCATCAGAAACTGGAAAAACCTCTGGAGTAACAACAGGAGGTTTATAAACAGAATTTAAACGTTTACTAGTTTTAATATCAAGAGGACTAGTTTCCTCAATATCCAATGTAATCAACACCTCTTTTAACAAGGAACGAATATACTCCATTTTAAATAAATAAGTAGATTTGTCAGTGTTAATATCTGAGGAAGGATCTTCTGAATCAGATAGATCCTCATCAGAGGAGGATAATTCAGTATGTTGCCAGTCATTTGAAATTTCATCAACTTTATGA
Organism: Bombina bombina; assembly: GCF_027579735.1. NCBI lineage: Eukaryota > Metazoa > Chordata > Amphibia > Anura > Bombinatoridae > Bombina > Bombina bombina. The sequence goes on along the minus strand of NC_069505.1, from coordinate 308,517,524 downwards.
GAAGTTTTAAAAGACCTTTTACATTTATTAGAAGGTGGGATAGCAGACAAAGGGGCCTAGTTATCAAGCCGTCAACCTCAAATACGCTGGAATTCCGCAGCGCATTTGTGGCGAGGCTTATTCGCCTTAGTTATCAAAGGCTCGAGACTGGCAAAAGTAGAATTTTGTGACGTAAGCTTCGATCCGCCGGACTCAGTCCGACACAGATCGATTCTTACGTCACTCCAGATGTTCCGCACACAAGTGCGGCACATTCTCACTACTTTTGCTAGTTATCAAAAAACTAGCAGGTACGCTCGGCACTTTTACGGTCCAGCGTATCTGGTTTTCAAACCGCCACCCCTGGAGGCGGCGGATCCCATAGGAATCAATGGGAGTCTGACCATAGCGAAAGTACAAGTTCGCTGCTGACAGACATCCCATTGATTCCTATGGGAGCTGTCTACACCTAACACCCTAACATGTACCCTGAGTCTAAACACCACTAATCTGTCCCCCCTACACCGCCGCAACTAAATAAAGTTATTACCCCCTAAACCGCCGCTCCCGGAGCCCACCGCAAGCTACTCTATACATATTAACCCCTAAACCACTGCTCCCGGAGCCCACCGCAAGCTACTCTATACATATTAACCCCTAAACCGCCGCTCCCAGAGCCCACCGCAACTATAATAAATGTATTAACCCCTAAACCGCCGCTCCCTGAACCCGCCGCAACCTACAGTAAATGTATTAACCCCTATCCTGTCCCCCCTACACCGTCGCCACCTATAATAAATTTAATAACCCCTAATCTGCCCCCCCCTACACCGTCGCCACCTATAATAAATTTATTAACCCCTATCCTGCCCCCCACTACGCCGCCGCCACTGTAATAAAATTATTAACCCCTAAACCTAAGTCTAACCCTAACCCTAACGCCCCCTAACTTAAATATTAATTAAATAAATCTAAATAAATTAACTCTTATTAACTAAATGAATCCTATTTAAAACTAAATACTTACCTTTAAAATAAACCCTAATATAGCTACAATATAAATAATAATTATATTCTAGCTATCTTAGGATTTATTTTTATTTTACAGGTACCTTTCAATTTATTTTAACTAGGTACAATAGCTATTAAATAGTTATTAACTATTTAATAGCTTACCTAGCTAAAATAAAGAGAAATTTACCTGTAAAATAAAAACTAACCTAAGTTACAATTTCACCTAACACTACACTATACTTTAATAAATTATTCCTATTTAAAAATAAATACTTACCTGTAAAATAAACCCTAAGATAGCTACAATATAATTAATAATTATATTGTAGCTATCTTAGGATTTATATTTATTTTACAGGTAACTTTGTATTTATTTTAGCTAGTTAGAATAGTTATTAAATAGTTATTAACTATTTAATAACTACCTAGCTAAAAGAAATACAAAATTACCTGTAAAATAAATCCTAACCTAAGTTACAATTAAACCTAATACTACACTATCATTAAATTAATTAAATAAACTACCTACAAATAACTACAATTAAATACAATTACATAAACTAACTAAAGTACAAAAAATAAAAAAATCTAAGTTACAAAAAATAAAAAAATAAGTTACAAACATGTTAAAAATATTACAACAATTTTAAGCTACTTACACCTAATCTAAGCCCCCTAATAAAATAACAAACCCCCCCCAAAATAAAAAAAATGCCCTACCCTATTCTAAATTAAATAAAGTTCAAAGCTCTTTTACCTTACCAGCCCTTAAAAGGGCCATTTGTGGGGGCATGCCCCAAAGAAAACAGCTCTTTTGCCTGTAAAAGAAAAATACAACCCCCCCCCAACATTAAAACCCACCACCCACATACCCCTAATCTAACCCAAACCCCCCTTACAAAAACCTAACACTAATCCCCTGAAGATCATCCTACCTTGTCTTCACTCAGCCGAGCAGCGATGGAACCGAAGTGGACATCCGGAGCAGAAGAAGTTAATCCTCCAAGCGGCGCTGAAGAAATCTTCCGTCCGATGAAGTCATCATCCAGGCGGCGCTGAAGAAAAGTCTTCGATCCGGCCGATGTCATCTTCAAAGAGGCGCTGAAGAGGTCTTCTATCCGGGCGATGTCATCTTCCAAGCCGGGTCTTGAATCTTCCTCCCGCCGACGCGGAACCTCCTTCTTCACCGACGGACTACGACGAATGAAGGCTCCTTTAAGGGACATCATCCAAGATGGCGTCCCCATAATTCCGATTGGCTGATAGGATTCTATCAGCCAATCGGAATTAAGGTAGGAAAAATCTGATTGGCTGATGGAATCAGCCAATCAGATTGAGCTTGCATTCTATTGGCTGTTCCGATCAGCCAATAGAATGCGAGCTCAATCTGATTGGCTGATCGGATCAGCCAATCGGATTGAACTTGATTCTGATTGGCTGACTCCATCAGCCAATCAGAATATTCCTACCTTAATTCCGATTGGCTGATAGAATCCTATCAGCCAATCGGAATTGAGGGGACGCCATCTTGGATGACGTCCCTTAAAGGAGCCTTCATTCATCGTAGTCCGTTGGTGAAGAAGGAGGTTCCGCGTCGGCGGGAGGAAGATTCAAGACCCGGCTTGGAAGATGACATCGCCCGGATAGAAGACCTCTTCAGCGCCTCTTTGAAGATGACATCGGCCGGATCGAAGACTTTTCTTCAGCGCCGCCTGGATGATGACTTCATCGGATGGAAGATTTCTTCAGCGCCGCTTGGAGGATTAACTTCTTCCGCTCCGGATGTCCACTTCGGTTCCATCGCTGCTCGGCTGAGTGAAGACAAGGTAGGATGATCTTCAGGGGATTAGTGTTAGGTTTTTGTAAGGGGGGTTTGGGTTAGATTAGGGGTATGTGGGTGGTGGGTTTTAATGTTGGGGGGGGGTTGTATTTTTCTTTTACAGGCAAAAGAGCTGTTTTCTTTGGGGCATGCCCCACAAAAGGTCCTTTTAAGGGCTGGTAAGGTAAAAGAGCTTTGAACTTTATTTAATTTAGAATAGGGTAGGGCATTTTTTTTATTTTGGGGGGTTTGTTATTTTATTAGGGGGCTTAGATTAGGTGTAAGTAGCTTAAAATTGTTGTAATATTTTTAACATGTTTGTAACTTATTTTTTTATTTTTTGTAACTTAGCTTTTTTTATTTTTTGTACTTTAGTTAGTTTATGTAATTGTATTTAATTGTAGTTATTTGTAGGTAGTTTATTTAATTAATTTAATGATAGTGTAGTATTAGGTTTAATTGTAACTTAGGTTAGGATTTATTTTACAGGTAATTTTGTATTTCTTTTAGCTAGGTAGTTATTAAATAGTTAATAACTATTTAATAACTATTCTAACTAGCTAAAATAAATACAAAGTTACCTGTAAAATAAATATAAATCCTAAGATAGCTACAATATAATTATTAATTATATTGTAGCTATCTTAGGGTTTATTTTACAGGTAAGTATTTATTTTTAAATAGGAATAATTTATTAAAGTATAGTGTAGTGTTAGGTGTAATTGTAACTTAGGTTAGGATTTATTTTACAGGTAAATTTCTGTTTCTTTTAGCTAGGTAAGCTATTAAATAGTTAATAACTATTTAATAGCTATTGTACCTAGTTAAAATAAATTGAAAGGTACCTGTAAAATAAAAATAAATCCTAAGATAGCTAGAATATAATTATTATTTATATTGTAGCTATATTAGGGTTTATTTTAAAGGTAAGTATTTAGTTTTAAATAGGATTCATTTAGTTAATAAGAGTTAATTTATTTAGATTTATTTAATTAATATTTAAGTTAGGGGGGCGTTAGGGTTAGGGTTAGACTTAGGTTTAGGGGTTAATAATTTTATTACAGTGGCGGCGGCGTAGTGGGGGGCAGGATAGGGGTTAATAAATTTATTATAGGGGGCGACGGTGTAGGGGAGGCAGATTAGGGGTTAATAAATTTATTATAGGTGACGACGGTGTAGGGGGGGCAGGATAGGGGTTAATAGGTTTAATATAGGTTGCGGCGGGTTCAGGGAGCGGCGGTTTAGGGGTTAAACTATTTATTTATTTAGTTGCGGAGAGGTGCGTGATCAGCAGGATAGGGGTTAATAACTTTATAATAGAGGGCGACGGTGTAGGGGGGGCAGGATAGGGGTTACTAGGTATATTGTAGGTGGCAGCGGTGTCCGGGAGCGGCGGTTTAGGGGTTAATACATTTATAAGAGTTGCGGCAGGGTCTAGGAGCGGCGGTTTAGGGGTTAATACATTTATAAGAGTTGCGGCAGGGTCTAGGAGCGGCGGTTTAGGGGTTAGTAACTTTATTGAGTTGCGGGAGGCTCCGGGGGCGCCGGTATAGGGATAGAACAGTGTAGTTTAGTGTGAGTGCTTAGTGACAGGCTAGCAATAAAGCTGGGAAAAAGCCGAAGAGCAACGAGATCGGATGAGTGATAACTGTCACAGTCCGCTGCTCATCGCCCCGCGGCTTTTTGACAGCTTTATTTGATAACTTAGGCGTATTTTTTCAGGTCCGCGGCGGCAAAGGTAGGCGAGCTTAGGCGGGCGTATTGGGCCGGCGAAGCCAGAAAAGTAGACGGCTTGATAACTACCCCCCAAAGCCTTCTGAATTGTATCAGCAATAAAATCTTTTATATTCACAGGTATATCATGTACATTAGATGTTGAAGGAACAACAGGCATTGTACTATTACTGATGGATACATTCTCTGCATGTAAAAGCTTATCATGACAACTATTACATACCACCGCTGGAGATATAATCTCCACAAATTTACAACAGATACACTTAGCTTTGGTAGAACTGTTATCAGGCAGCAGGGTTCCAACAGTGGTTTCTGAGACAGGATCAGATTGAGACATCTTGCAAATGTAAGAGAAAAAAAACATATAAAGCAAAATTATTAATTTCCTTATATGGCAGTTTCAAGAATGGGAATAAATGCAAACAGCATAGCCATCTGACATAAAAAAAAAGGCAAGAGGCATATAGGAATGGGGTTTTAAATAATGAAATTATTTGGTGCCAAGTATGACGCACAACGCAAAATGAAATTTTTTGCCGCTAACAACATCCAGAAATGACACACTTGCGTCATTGCAGACGCAACCTTTGTGCAAGGAAACTCTGCGTCAACTAAGACGCCGGAAATGAGGAATTTGCGTCATCAGACGTATCTTCGCACCAAAAAAAATTCTCGCACCAAGAATGACGCAATGAACATCAGCATTTTGCAACCTCGCAAGCCTAATTTTGCCCGCGAAAATTTAATGAAAAGTCAGTCAATTTGAAAAAAAGACTATACCCCAGGCAAGAAAAATATTTTCCTAAATATGTTTTTCCCAAATATGAAACTGATAGTCTGCCAAAGGAAATATACATAAACCTGACTCATGGCAAAGATAAGTACAATACATATATTTAGAACTTTATATTAATACATAAAGTGCCAAACCATAGCTGCGAGTGTCTTAAGTAATGAAAACATACTTACCGAAAGACACCCATCCACATATAGCAGATATCCAAACCAGTACTGAAACAGTTATCAGTAGAGGTAGAGAGTATATTGTCGATCTGAAAAGGGAGGTAGGAGATGAATCTCTATGACCGATAACAGAGAACCTATGAAAAAGATTTCCCGCAAGGAAAACCATAGAATTCAATAGGTAATACTCCCTTCACATCCCTCTGACATTTACTGTACTCTGAGAGGAATCGGGCTTCAAAATGCTGAGAAGCGCAAATCACAGAAAAAAATCAAGCACAAACTTACTTCACCACCTCCATAGGAGGCAAAGTTTGTAAAACTGAATTGTGCGTGTGGTGAGGGGTGTATTTATAGGCATTTTGAGGTTTGGGAAACTTTACCCCTCCTGGTAGGATTGTATATCCCATACGTCACTAGCTCATGGACTCTTGCCAATTACATGAAAGAAAAAGGCAGCCAATTAGCATAATCAGTGCTGAGTTCACATTTGAGTTTACCATAATCTTGTGATATTTCATAATAAACTTCCTTACACTGATTAAGGGAATAAAGTGAGTGTGCCTTCGCATAACAAATGCATGCTATCTGGGTCTAGCATACTGATTGGCTGCTTTGGCTTGATATTTCAACTTTATTGCAGAAAAGCTTTCAACTGATTCAACATTTCGGTATCATGTGCCTTTAAATGGTCATGAAACCCAAAATGTTTGTTTTGTGAATAGGACAGACGATGCACTTTTTTAAAATCTAATTTGCAGCATCCTCTAGGTATCCTTTGTTGAAAAAGCATACCTAGGTAGGCTCAGGAGCAACAATGAACTATTGTGGGCTAGCTAATGATTGATGGCTGCTAATATATGCCTCTTGTCATTGGTTCACCAGATGTATTTAACTAGCTGCCAGAAGTGCTCCTTCAGCAAAGGCTACCAAGAGAATGAAGCAATTGTGATTATAGAAGTAAACTGAGAAGTTGTTTAAAATTCTATGCTTGAATATTTTATAGTCTAGAGCAGTGTTTTTCAACCAGTGTGCCGTGGCACACTAGTGTGCCGTGAGAGATCCTCAGGTGTGCCACGGCAGACTGACAACAGTGTGACATATTTTTTAAACTTTGCTTGTTTTTTACTCCCAGTGCAGGGGTAGTTTGTAGGAGGCATGGCATAACAGCACAATACATACAGTATGTGTGTGTTTGTGTGTATGTATATATATATATATGCTGTATTAGGCTGCAATGTGTGATTTTTTTTTAATTTTGGGATGGTGGTGTGCCACAGGATTTTTTAATGTAAAAAAGTGTGCCACGGCAAAAAAAAGGTTAAAAATCACTGGTCTAGAGCAGCAATGCACTACTGGAACCTATGTTGAGTCAATGACATATCTATGTAGCCACCAAAAACCAGCTAGCTCCCAGTAGTGCTTTGCTGCTCCTGAGAATACCAAGGTGTATTTTTCAACAAACAATACCATGAGAAGAGTCAAATTTGATAATAGAAGTCCTTTAAAATTTTATGCTTTATCTAATCCATTAAAGTTTAATTTTGTGCTTTCTATGGTTGCCACCCAGCAATTATTTTGCTAGCATGGCTGGCATTTTTAAAGGGACATGAAACTCAAAATTGTTTTCTTTCATTATATAGATAGAGCATGCAATTTTAAACAACTTTACAATGTTGTTCTATTATCTATTTTACTTCATTCTCTTGATATGCTTTGTTTGAAGAGCATATCTTAATCGGCTCAGAAGCTGCTGATTGGTGGCTGCACATAGATGCCTCATGTGATTGGCTCACCCATGTGTATTGCTATTTCTTCAACAAAGCATAGCTACAGAATTAAGCAAATTAGATAATAGATGTAAATTGGAATATTGTTTAAAATTGTATGTTCTATCTGAATCTTGAAAGAACAATTTTGGGTTTTAGTGTCCCTTTCATGTTCAGTTGAAAATAAAGATTAAATATAGAAGAAGATGCTATTATGGTCAAACTTCTTCTAAGTGTATTGGAATCTAATTCTAAACAAATGATCACCTAAGATCAGTCATAGCAGCGTTAGTTTTTGATTTATGTTGTGTAATAATTTATGCAAATTTATCCTAATGACCATGGCCAGTATTTTTTTTTTCTTTTTAGAAAAGGTGGCAACCCTAGTTTCATATGCCTTTAAATAAGTTCCACACATATGCTAAATATTAATGTTAACTAAAAATATTTATTCATGTTTAAAGGTATTTGAGTGGAAAGGGCTCCAAAGTACATATACATGCACACTACATATTTATGTACAATACACACATACACACACACACACCACATATGCACACACACTATGCATATACACTCAAACATTACATATACACACACACTGGACATATACATACACTACACACATCACAAACACTACACATACTCTACAAATATACACACAAACACTACACATACTCGTCACACTACACATATATGTACACACACTACACATATACACACTCACACTACACATATACACACAAACACTACACATAGGGACACTGCTCATATGCACACACATTATACATACACACTCTACACATATACACAAACATTATGGATACACACACACTACACATATACACACAAATACTACACATGCACTACACACATACACACACTACATACACACACTCACTACACATACACCCACTACACATGTATGCACAAACACTACACATACACACACTACCCATACACACACACATTATACATACACGCACACACACTACACATATACACACACATTATACATACACACACTACACATATACTCAAACATTATACATACACACACTACACATGTATGCACAAACACTACCCATACACACACACATTATACATACACGCACACACACTACACATATACACACACATTATACATACACACACTACACATATACTCAAACATTATACATACACACACTACACATATACACACAAACTCTACGCATACACTACACATTTGCACACACACTACACATATACACACATTATATATACACACTCACTACACATACACATTATACAGTACAAATACACACACACTACAGATATTTGCACAAACACTACACAGCATACACACACATTATACATTCACACACTCTACACACATCACACATGCAAAAAAACATTTTTTTTATTTGTTTTTGAAGTAAAACAAAAATCCATAGTGTGTACCTGTGCTGTGGCGTTGTGCATTTATGTTTCCCTCCGCATAGTCTAGATGAACTAACGCAGATTAATCCGTGTGTCCTTTACCATGATTTGAAGAATCTCTCATGCCTTGTTGGAAGACTTATCCGAGTCCTGGCAAATGTCTTTCAGTTGCACCCAGACTCGAGGAACATTTTAAAGGCTAATGGAGCGTGGCCCAAGAGATGAAAATGCTGAAGCTTGCTAATTTATAACAACAATATTGTATTTTCCTTTTGCAATGAAAGCTGCTTAGGCCGTTCCATTTAGTTTTTCCGTTTTTACAAACTAGTGTTGAAATAGGAATCTTTTAATATTATGCTTTATAGGAATATGGTTACAATGCATAGAGAATTTAACTTGAATTTTTAAAAGAATATTTAAGTTTTTTTGACAGTAGATGAGAACAGAAGGCCCATCGTCTCTGCTCACTTTGCATCCTAAACTGAA